>NC_079295.1:39804705-39852205 GCF_023638135.1 Falco biarmicus | reverse complement strand
TAATTTTAATCTTAAATAGAATTATACAGTCAAACAGAACTGTGGATTCATAATCATTTTTTCAAGATTCATTTAATATTTTGCTGATTTGCAGCACTTGATGAAAATGTACTGTAGGTTTAGTTGATTGCAAAATTGGGCCTGTAGAGCTGATAAACTGAGGGTTTAAACCCTCAGTCTTTATATTCGGCTTACATATTTCAAACGTATTATGTCTATGTATGTAGACCAGGGCTTGCTTATTTTTTTTCAAGCTGAGGAACATAAAAGCTGTCAGTAATGGATGATCTGTTGTTTTAAGATGTAATCACCTCCGTTGACTATCTTCCTTCGGTCTAGATGGTGGAGCACGGGGCATTTTAAAGGCTTTACAATAAATGATTGCAGGTAAGGGAGGGATCGTTCGTGGTGTTGGCAAGGGAGAACGAGTCGTGTCGGTGAGGATGTGCCATCAGGATGGCTGTGCTGAAGTCGCGGGATGCTCAGAGTCTGACCGATAATGCCTGCTGGACTGAACGCTTTGTCCAACTAAACTTAATGCAATTGTAGCACGTGTTGGCAGTGAGAAAGGCTCTAGGAACTGGGCTGCCTCTTCGTGGACCAGTTCATGGTTTCTCCCAACGCTTAAAGAGCACCGGTAAGGGTGGGTTGTTACCCTGGGTTGTCCAAGTGCGTTTTGCCTACCTAATGAATCAGTAAAACTGGTTTTATGTTTGGTAACCTTTCAGTTGGTGAGCAGCAAGTATTCAGTAGGCATTAGACCATCTTTTTGTTATAAATAAAATATCCAGTTTATGTTTTACAGTATTATTTTACTGCTTTGCGTACAAGAGAAAAATAATGTCGATTTTGGTTTGGGAGTGGATTTGGCAAGCATCGCTTTAAAAGAAGTATTTAAACTCTGTAAAATTAGTAGAATTTAACAGTATACCAGCTTTACCTACTTTCAAGAAGAGAAAAGGTTGGTGTGAAGCCAGTAATGAGTTCAAACTGTCAACTCTGCTAATTTTCTTCACAGTTTTGAGCTTGTTCTTAAGACTTAACGCCGTTTCTAGTTTCATCTGGTTTATGTCCTGTATTTGAGCCTTGGCCATTTACTACCTTACTGCCTTCTCAGTGTACATTAGGAAAAAAGAAATTGAGAAACAGTATACTTGTGTCTTGTCATGCTTCATTGATTTGAAATAATTTTCCCCTTAATGGTGTATTTAATATTTAGTTTTCCTCCTATCCGTGGTAGTGCTTTCAAGTGAGAGTAATAAAACTTTTGGAACACGTGCATCCCTGTCTGGCAGCCTTGACATCATTGTCAGTGTTGTATTTAAGCTCCAGCTTAAGTAGGCAGAGTAGGTTGCAAGCCAGAACCATGAGGCTCATTGTATATCAGAAAAGAATTTTTGTTGTCATGCTCTTACATAAAGTACAAATTATTTCTCAAACCAATATTATTTAGTACCCGTTAAGTATTTCTGTTATTCCTGATGTGCTTTGAGATTTCTGTTTATGTAGTGACTGATGACAGTGTCAAACTGGTTTAGGCTCCTCGTCTTAGGAGTATTACGAAACTCATTATAAAAGTCACATCCAAAGCTCAGTCAATGAATGAGTTCCTTGTGTTAAGACTCAAATTGGGTATTAATTGAAGCTCTGGCTTGGGTGAGAACTGCTGGTACATTTAATCTGGAAAAAGACCTGCGATAATATTAGTGGGGGTAAAAAAAAGCAAAAGAACTGGAATAGTCATTGAATGGAGCATTGAGGAATAAACCTGCCAGACAACTGCCATTATCATTTTTTAAATGGGCATGTAAGCTAGATGTCTCGTTAGATTAAATTGTTATGGATGTCCATTCATCTGTGGAAAAGATGGTTATTTCTAGTTAGAGTATTGCCTTCCCTTTCTAATGCATATCTGGCTAATACCATTCATACTTGTGTCACCTGAGGATCAGAAAGCCAAAATGCACATCATCTGCAACTATTTTGGGGAGATTGTTTGAAAGCTGAACCTAGCTTTCAATCCAGCTCCATTACAACAGTAATTGTATTATGGAAACTCAATCATCCCAGAGTTCGGAGAGCCAGCTTTGAAGTGGCTGGTATCAAATTTTTTTCAAGATCTGCTTAAATTTAAAAAAAAAAAAAGAAAATCAAGTGCTTAAGCACCATTGGTTTTTAATGAGACTTGAACTTCTAAGCGCTTAAGTCAATTGTGAACCTGGAAATTATGCTCTAAAGGATACTTAGCTCTTTGGAGGTATGCATTGACCTAGCTTCTGTTTAGACACCTGATTCCACATAATGTTTCTTTGAGAATAAAAGCATTGGAAAATGCATTTTCTGAAGAGGCTGGTTTTAAAAGTAGATCCTTTCTTAAAAGAAACCAGACTGGCTGCTTGCTTGAAAAATCATCTTCCCCTGTCCCTGCCTCCTCAACCCTGGAAAAACTGGAAAGCTTTGAAGACTTCTGTGTAAGGGCAAGTACACCTTGCACATTTAGAGAAAGAGCTGCTACCGTATTAAAGTATTTCCTGCTCATCACAGGCCAACATACTCAACTCATGTGTCTTCTCTCAGTTGTTTGAGAGTGTAGTGCCCCCTTGCCTCCCTTTATTTCACAGAATGCCTCATTGAAACCCCTGTCGCTTGTAAATATTATGGACTGGTGGACATAAGTTGTAGTATTCTGCTTTAGTCCTCACTTGGTTTGTTTATTCTTTCCTTGGGTATCTCTTTACCTGTTATTGCTAAGGAACAGGCAACAATGGCTTTTCACTTACCAAAAAGTTCTTGGAGAATAAGGAAGCAGTCAGTGTTAGAAATCTGACATCGGAAGCAGTACTTAATTGAGCAATTTGCTTGGACTAGATACAGCAATATTCTAGTTTATTTCAAAATATATATATCTTAATTTCAAAATTGATATAAATATACAAATTTAACTCTAATGTTCATCGTGTGTGGACATCTGTAGGTATCTTTAATGTATTTTTAATTATCAAGAGTAACTTGAACACTGAAGTTACTTACTATGGTAAATGCAAATAAAATAGTAAAGTTTTTCCACTGCAGGCATATAGATTTAAATAGGCTTTTGGTTAAAGAGTAGATTTAGTCATCAGTTTAATTAATCGTTGATGTTTTTCTTGCTTTCTTGTATCACAAAGTCATTATTTGTTTGGTTTAGTTGGACATGATTGTCATCTTCTGAAGATCTGAGACATGAAGCTCCTAAGAACCCAGCAGAACCTCTGTGCGGCTGTGTGAGTCACTGCGGACCCCTTCCTCCTCAGACCTAAGCTGAAGCCCTGGGTGATGGGGAACTGAAAACCACCCTGCCACTCATTTAACCCGTCTTTCACAGCAGCAGGTTTTGCATTTTGGGTTGCATGCGTGTCCTACCCACAATGGGCAATCGGGAGATGTCATTAAGAGAAGGTGGGAGCTATGCAGGTTCTCTTTCCACTGAAGAGGGATGTAACTTCGGGCAAAACTCTTCACCTCCTTTACTTACCCTGCAGTTGAAACAGGGCTAATAAGGCTTATAATTTATATGCTTAGTATGCAAATTGGCAAAGTAAAGCATGCTTAAAAAATGGCCGATGAACTCAGAAAGCTGTTTTCCCTATTAAACCTGAAAAAGAAGAAAGTATCAAAATGCGATCGTCTAATTGCGTCTTCGCCAACCGTGTGGTGTACGTATAAATGTGACTCCTACATACTGTCTCTTTAGAAAGTCTTTTTGCCACAAGAAGAATAATGGCAGCGTACTCAGCAGGCTGCAAGAGGATGAGATAGCATGCTTGCAGCATTTCTTTGCAGCATAATTGCAGCATCAATGAACCATGAATTCAGCCTAATTAACATAACTGGAACCACTGCAATCATGCTGCCATTCAATTTAGGTTTTGAACATTCTGGTGAAGTATCGCGGTTCTGCTGTTTATTGTGGAGATGCTGTGGAGAACTGTCCACTTGCTTTCTCGCTGCTGTCTTGATGTATTTTTATTATTTCAGGATAACTAGGGAACTTCAGAAATGGAAGATCGTTGGCTTACTGGCTCTATTACTGAATCTACAAATAATTCTGTATTACTTTCTGTAAAAAGTAATTAAACCGTTTAGTATACTATAAAACCCAGAGTAAACATACTAAATTTCCAAGTGAGGCACAGGTTCTGAATTGTAACGGATAACTAATGGCAAATAACTCTGGAACTATTTTGAGTTAAGGACTGCATTCCCAGAATTTTAAAAATAGCATTTCCTATTACTCTTTGCAAACACGATACCTAGAAGAAACTTTTTTTTTTTAGAAGAGCCTGGATTTTTGTAACGTGTTGCTCTGGAGAGGTTTTTTTTTTTATTATCGTTGCTGTTGGTTGTGCTACAGTAAAGTCAGGAAGCCACAGAAGTAGATCAGGTACCACTGCTCTTGGCAACAGGGCAAAATAACTGACTGTTCAGGGCAGAGGAGTTGAGGGACTGCTGAAAACAGCAGTTGCTGGTAGATAGGGGGGACCAGCTGGGACTGGGAGGCTTCCTGCATCCCTCCTGGCCATTAGGCCATTAGTCCTCAACGATGGCACCAAAGCCCCTTCAGAAAGGGACACAGCCGGGCATTACTTCTGCTGTTTGTGACAGAACCGAGCTCAAAAGCTTAGGAGTCACTGCCCTGTTATTTTCTGCTCTTGAATAACTGCAGAAAGGAGAGCGTAAACCTTTTCTTGGTCGTTGATTCTATGTAGCTACGATCCCCATGAAGATCTGACCAAGATCAGTGGAGTAGCTGGGTTTTTTTAATGACCTTAATGTGCAAAAAAATAGATAAATCAATTAAAAAAAAATTTCTTAAAAAAGTGGTTAAATAGACAAATTTTGCATTAGGAGCTCAAAATGTTAAGTTTGGAAGTTGTTCATAGCTACCGGAAATTATTCCATAGTTTCCTTCTCAGAAAATCTCCCATATACCTATTTGTGTGTGTGTATATATAGGTAGGTACACACACACACACTGACAGGTGTGTGTGTATATGTGTATGTGTGCGCCTATTTAAAAAAGTCTGAGCTGCTGAAGGGAACGGTTCTGCTCTTTTTGAAGGATACTGGTGTTGAGAACAGTTGCTTCCAGTAGCTAAGGCCAGTCCACGGAGAGCCAGAGTCTGTGAGTGATGGATGGTGATAAGCACGTTGTGGATGGGGGGAGCAGGAGCACAGAAGCGGTGTGGCAGTGATATTTAGTGCCTTTGGGGGGGACAGTTGTTTGCAAATTGTTTGCACTGTGGGTGTTTAGCAGGGGTTTTTTACGCCAAGATGGTTTGTAGTGCAGTGCTCTTACCTGGAAGCAGTGAATGGTGTGTATGACTAGGGTATCATTTGAGAGGGTGGGGCATTCTCCTAGACAGTTTGTTAGAATGCCTTTTTTGAACCTTATGTGGTCCCTTACACGTGTGTATTCTGGAAGGGCTCCAGTCTCGGGTTGGTGGGTGACTCGTAGAATCATTTAGATTGGAAGAGCCCTTGAAGATCATGGGGCCCAGCCATGGTTTGTGGGCCGGTGCTGCTGGAAGAATGGGGTACAGTAATTTCAGGAAAAGATTCCAAGGTGGTTTTCTCTGTTTTGAGAATCATCTGCGTTTACCTTGGGTATACTTCAGCCCTTTTCACTCATGTGGCTGATTCAGAAAATTCTAGATCCATGTTGACTCCCAGATGCTAGATTTCCATTTGTTCGTAGCTTTTTCCCCCCCGATGATGGTAACACAGAAAGTTAGTTGTTACACTTTTCACTCTAAGCATCTGAGTATAAATTTAGCATCAGAGAACTGCAGACCTTTTGAAATAGCCATCTCAGTCATCTGTTGCTTCCTTCTGTGTCCTGATGTGACCCTCAGTCAGCATCTGAGATCAAATGAAACACCTTCCTGTATTTCTGCTTGAGTGACAGTAGAATTTGTCTACTGACCTTTCTACTCTTTGCTTTTCTCTGTAAGGGTGCTTAGTGTCTTCTGAGAGGTGGGTGTTTTCCTCAGCCTCCTTTTTTCTGCTTCTAATGCAAAAACTATATTGGTTTTCCTCAAAATGTTATTCACTAAAATTCACTGCCCATGACCATCTGATGCATGTGTAACAAAACTAAGCACTGCTGGTCATCTGGTTGGATGTTCAGGGTAGGCTCATGGAGGAGATTCATGGCTCTGCTGTTAGGTTTTGCGGGACCTCAAAGGCTCACAGAATTCAGATGTGTCCCTGGAATTTACTTAATACAAGTAACAAGATCTTACAGGCTTAAATGCTTTATAAGATGCATTATTTCTTTCATAAAATCACGTCTGAGAACAAGTTTAGCTTGGCGTTGCCTGTAATCAATGCAGTTGATAGAAATGTGGGTCCAGCAGTACAGTGAGATACTTTGTAAGAAGGTAGTTAAACATACGTATGTAACCTAAATGAACAGGAGTGGTCAAACTGACCTCAGCACTTGTGAGACTTCTTGTGTCCATATGTCGAAGGTGGGAGGTGATCTGGGAGCACAGCAGAAGAGTTGGGGGGAGAAGCCCAAGTAGTTGGGGCGCAATAACCAGCTGATGAGTTGTTTCTCTTTTAGCGAGCTGTTGCATTGCCAAGCTAGTTTTCTGCAAGTCGTAACTGAAGATCAGCAGATAATTATAGTCAAGAGTACCCTGTCTCTAGACCCCTCTAGTTTTGCTAGTCTGTGTTTAGCATCCTGTGTGCAACTCTGAACAGAGCACCTGACTGAGCATTGCATTATTATTGAATAAGAAAGTGAAGAAGTCCGACCTCCTTCAACGGTGACTCTTCTTTACTCCAGCCTGCAAACAAGCCGCAGCGGCTGTGGGATGGTCCGGCACGCTTGCTGTCATAATTCTAGGTTTTAGGTGTTGGTTAGTCCTTCCTTTCTCAGAAGGCTTAATACGCATTTTAGCGGAGGCTCTCCCGTTGAACGTTTATGAAAGGTGGGGTCAAGCAAAGGGCTGGCTGCGGCTGAGGAAGAGCTGAGGGAAGTGCAGAGAATAGCTAAAGTGGTTGGTTCCTGGAAGACCAAGTCTGTGATTCATCCGTTTGGAAATGAAGGAGAAGAAAGCAGTGCCAATTAAATATCAAAAAAGGTTACGATAAGCATCTAAACTATGGGGAGAGATCACAGTCTTTCAGCATTTTTATTCCCTGCAGCTGCAATATGTAAACTCGGGAAGATGACTGAACATTGATACTTTAAAAGTTCAATAGTCACGCTTGTTATTGAATGCAGTTACTGAGAATTGACAGACGAAAATATTTTTGAGAGGAGTTTCCAAGTAGAGATCATATTTCCACTTTAGTGTGCAGCAAAACCAGTGCATTTGAATGGCTGTCAGGTCTGGTAGAAAGAGCGAATAGCTGCTCTGTGGTAAAATATTGCAAAGGATATAATCAGTCTCCTTCAGAACCAGTGGGAGTTTATTTTATTTTTTATTCTTCATAGGTGCGAATTCAAAAGCCACTCAGACCAAATGTCAGCAGTAGTTTGAGTGTTTGGTATTTTGAATTTAATTGCACTGTTTGCACAAAAACTCCTGCACATATTCCTGGCTGCCTTTTAAACATTTATATCTACTTTTTTGCCTTTTATAAAAATTAATAAAATGAGGTCCTTGAAGACCCTGAAAAATTTAAATTAGTCATTCTTGCTGAAATAAATTGATTAAAAAACGTTAAGGAAATACATCTGTAGACAAATACAGACCTTTCCTCTGTATGCTGTTTGAAGGTGTTTTCAGGCCGTTTGAGTACAAAATAATTGCCAATTTCCACCTTTGATATCTATCACTGTGTTACTATTAGGAGATTTATTTTTTTAATGAGTCACTGCTAGGTGCTGAACGAGTGAGTGAAGGAATATTTTAAGGAGAGCCGTATAGAAGAAAACTAAAATTGTTCATGAAGACTTTGCTCCACGTACCTCAGGGGGGTAGCTTTAGTAGAAATAACAGGGCAAGTGTAGGTAAATGGGAAAAGAAATGGTTGAAAATTGAAAGCTAAGGGCATGGTGATGATCAGTTGAGAAAGGGAGCTGAAATTCTGTTGGAGTCTGTGACCTGATGCAGTGGGTAGTGAGCAGAGCCCAGCTGTGGTGGGTCCTGCTGCCTTGTATGACCCTGTGCAATGCCGTCACACGGTCCTGCTTAAGTTAGGTCATGTTAATGCCAAGTCTCCTCTTCATCCGTAGGTCCTGTAGGCTGTCATTTGCCCTCATCTCAAGTCCCCACAGCAGCCCTTGTCCTGATGTCTTCCCACCCTTTATCCAGGTCCCGTTGCTACTGGTGCACGTCTGGTCCCACTCGTTCAGTGACACAATCCCAGGACCCACACGTGGCACTTGCTGTCTGGTGGCAGGGCGAGCAGAGCCACCGGCGCTCGCTCACCTTGCTGGTCCCATCCTGCCACAGCAGAGCCTCTGAGACATGGACCCCAAAGCCTTTGGCTGCTGCAGACTCTGCTCCAAGCAATTTTCAGAATGTCCAAAGAAGCACATCCCCCGTTGTTAAAAACAAACAAACAAACAAACAAACAAAAAAAACCCAACCAAAAACACCACCACAAAAAAACCCCAACAGCACTTAGGTTAATTTTAGGGTGATTGCTTCTTAAGAGACTCTGAAAACTGGTTTTCAGTTAACAATCTAGTTTACATAAAAGGCACATATTGATGAACATAGTCTGTGACTTTTTGCTCAGTCCCATTATTCTCCTCTAATTCATATGCAGAAGCTAAGATTTCCAGTGATCTCACTGTTTACTGAAATCCAAGTTCTTAGAGGTTAATATTTTTCTGACATTCTGGCGAGAGTTGCATCTCCTGTGTTCTTCACAAAGGACAAGAAAGGAAAAGGAGGAATGTGCTTCCAGAAAGCACCCAAAGATACAGATGATCCATCAAGAATTAGCTGAATGCTCTTGTGAAAGCTGGAAATTTCCCTAACAGTGTTCTGGCATATGAATATCTGACAGCCAGATATTTTCCTATTCATATTCAGAACTATTTTCAATGCCAAATATTGCTGATTGACAAATTTGGTATTTGAGTTGCCCATCGTGCTACGAGCCCTTCTCCTGCAAGACGCCTAAACCCATTTTTAGCCACTGTGATAGGAAAGCACTCAGCACTTCACATGGCCAATGCAGCACCCTTTCTGTAGGCATATATAATAAATATAATAAATATTCATAATAAAGTGTGAACCTGTAATGTAACCAGGATGCAATGCCATCCTGCAGTAAGGAAATACTGGAGAGGAAAGGGGTAAAAAGGGTCCTGGGTCATAGAGACAGCAGGAAAAGATGTGCAAAATGAAATGCTGCTGTTAATACAAGAAGGTTTCTGAGAACCAAAGGTGATACACCAGCATAATAAAATTAAAACAATGTTGGGGTGTTTATGCTTGTTCACGTGCGTACTCGTGGAACACCTCTTGAGTTACATACAGCCCTCCTTTATCTGTATGGCTACGTACCTTACTTCCAACTCAGAGCCAGTAATATCAGAATAGCTGATTACACTCAAAATGTGAATGGGATTTTTTTTTTCCCCAGAAATTGGTTCTATAAAAAACTGGCTTATTTTAAGAATTCTGACTTCAGACAAATAATCCAAAATTGATGCTTGATTGAAGCTAAAGTACCAGACACAATTTATTGCTTGTTCAAAATTGTAGTGAGAATACTAGCCTTCTGTTTGAAGGACCATCTAAAAATGTTCTAGTAGTTGTTGATGGTAACTGGAGTGAGTTGGAGGTATATGCATATTTGGTATTAAAAAGAACCACCTCTCGGTGTTTTTATACCCATGGGGCTTAAAGATCACTTGCTTGTGACATATTTGATGTGGAACATCAAATTGTCTATCCAGACTTCTAAAAGTTATAACTATATCTTTCTAGTCTGTAGGTTACATTCTACTATGAGTATACATTAAATATTTTTATTAACATATTCAGCAGTATAATTTTAAGCCTCGTCGTCTTGGTGAAACATTTTTTCCTTAATGCATTGGCATGAATAAATGCCTATGAAAAGCTGAAGTTATATTTTGTGTCTTGAGTCTACTTTGGCTGAAGTGTCACAGTAGGTTGAGTTTTCTATCAGCGAAGGACAGCAGAACATGAAAGTCCGGCTCTGTACTGGGGCTGAGATTAGATCTGAATGCAAGGAAAAGCAACAAAGGTCCACAAAATATCTGAAATCTGCAAATACTTCCTGTACTTAACCTACACTTTCGTTGCGTGACTGTAAAGAACAGCAAATCTTTGTTCTTTTCCCTCTTGGTTCCCATTCAGCCAGTTCAGAGACACAGGAGAAAGGTTTTGGGGAGCAAACTCGTTATCAGTCTTCCTACAGTTTCCATCTGGTTCTGTCAACAGCAAGCACATCAAAACCGTGAGCTTACAGCCGCTTTTTAAACATCAAAAAAGTTTTGTAAACATTATTTTATATATGTATAAATATATAATATATATAACATAAATGAATATAAACATAGTTTATGAATGTGTAGTTCCTTTATATCTTTTAAAGTTTAGCTCATATTGGAGTTGGTAAGAATCTAAGCTATGACTTTGAGTTCAAGAGGGAATTACATCTGCCTGAGTGGAGTGGAGAAAGGGCAAGTGTTTGTCTTGGTAAGAACCCCAAATTTTCAAGTGGTGTCATTAGACTTCTAGAAAGTTATTCAGGTTCATCCGTTTGTGAAAACCTGTTGGAAAACTTCCAGGAAGAGTTATTCAGATTCATCTGTTCATGAAAACCTGTATCTTTGGTCTGTATTCTAGAAGGTTCTGCTAGTCCTCATCATTTAATAAACAGAGAATGAAAGTCTTAGAAATGCTTCTCTCCTCCTTTGTGCCTGCGAGGAAGGCGTTGGTTTAGCAGTCTGGTGATTTTGTGCGCCGGTGGGATCGTTTGCCATAGGTTCAGTGATTCATATATTGAGAGTAGAGAAGGCTCTAGCATGCCTTACTTAAAGCTGGAAATATGGCAGGAAAAATGGTTCATGGCTTCTTACAGCTCAGCTTGTGATAATTTGAATCTGAAATAAATTAATAGAGCAATCCTGTTTATGGATCATCAGCTGCAGAGGTATTATTAAAGAACTTGTGTCCCTGTTCACTAGGAACACCTGTATGTAAAGCCATATTGTAATTGTTCAGACACGCTGAATCAGACTTCACTGTCTCAAAACAAAACAGAAAATATAAATATATGGAATGTCCCAATCCTCATACTTATTCTTTTTTCATCTCAACAATGTTACTCTTTCGGAAAACCCTCATAAAAGCAATCCACTCTTTTCAGTTAAAAGCCATTCATATGGCAACAAACCACTGTTCTTCCATTTATATCTGTATTCATCCATTTAAACTCTAAAGCTTTCCAGCTTACTTCTTGGATTTATAGCCAGCTGGCTGCTGTGTGTAACATGAACATATTCTGACTGTGCATGAGATGTTTTGTGTCATTTAACTCATAATTGTAATGCTCATTCTAAGCCACAGCTCACCTGCATGCATTTAGCATTGACTGTGCGAGCTCCCAGAGTCACGACTTGCCATCTCATGTATGTACAATCTACTATTACTAGAGAAAAGTTAAGTAAAAAAAAAAAAATAATAAAAAAAAATTCCTCAACCCTAAAACAAACCCCCAAAAAGCCCTCCTGGAATGTGGTTTGATAAAATGAATATGTTCAAGATGGTGGGCCATAGCTGAGCCAGCTCATGTGGGATCAGTGCCCACATTTTGGCATTTATAGTAAACTTTGGAACAACTTTTTAACACAAATGCTTTAATAGCAAGTGGGTAGGGGGAGGCAAGGCAGGGAAGAAGGACATAAGCACTCTTTTTTTTTCTTTTCTTTTCTTTTTTTTCCCCTCTCCTTATGAATGCTAGATTGCTGATTTTTCTAAAGATGGTCTGATAAGCTGTACCTGTTTATTAGCAGTCTTAGAAATCAAAGTCAAAGAAATTCACTGGAACTGAAATTCTGCAGTCTCTGCCCTAAATTACTGAATCATCAATAAGAAGCTTACATTCAAAGAAAACATGAATATTAAAATTTGGAAGCGTACTTTGGCTTTGTAGGAAATACAATCTATTATTATTTTTTCTTTATGCAGCATCGCTGGGTTCTAAGAGAGGCAATAGAACCATTAATTAATAGTAGTAGTCCTGGATAATGTCATAATAAGCAATACAACATATGAAAGCACGTTTATTCTTGCCAGCTATCGGGGGGAACCTTTACATGTTTTAAAGGCCCATTAGGTTTGTTTACAGACTGAGCTGGAGCTGGTGGGCTTCGCTTCCAGTGGAACTGCTGTTGGCAGGGGCTGAACCAGACTTTACTGCTTGACTCTGATACTGAGTTTCTGATGGAGAGCAGCCTCCCTGGGACAGCGGGTACCTCCCGTACCAGCATAGTCCCCGAAGCTAGGGTGTCTGGGGGTTACTGTCGTACAAATGGAAATAACAGAAATTCTATAGATCAGAAACAGTTTTCCACAATGGAGAAGGTGGGCAAGGAATCAAAACCGTGCCTTCAGGTATATTACCCAACAGTACAACAAAAATGTGCTGGGCTTTAAATTGCACTAGCAATCTGGAAAGGATTTTCTGACTGGAGCTATGCTAAGTGTTAATAGTGGAACCTGGGTACTTTTTCTTTTGATCTCTCCTTGAGCTCATATAGAATAATAGGATCAAAATAAAATGCCATTTATATGAACACCTTGTTCTTTTGATGTCGGCACAAAAAATTCTGTCTGTAGCTACAACTTAGCAAACAGTGCATCTGCTCCTTTTAGTTGGACCTTCTACTTTATCATTACTTTTAATAAATGGTGTCACAGCCATTTTTTTGTGTAGTTCATGAACTTGGTTGTAATTTTTCCCTAAGAGTCTTTGCGTTTCTCGGAAGAACTAAGAACAAGGTATGCAGGACCTGTAAACTGGTGGCTTATGGTCAGTTGCACATGTTGAATACATGATGTAAACATTTGTGTGCTGCTACATTTGCAGATACAACATTAATTGTTCTTTGACCACTGGGGCAAAACTGTTAAATTAGTGTACTCGGAATGAGAGAGAATATATGGTTAAGTGCCCCTGAAAATAGCTGGGGTAATTGTGGTTATCATAGGTGCTAGGTTTTGGATCCCTGGTTTTTCCATCAGGAAGGTGATGTACCGCGTGATGTCTGGGTGGGAGCCAAGCCTGTTTCTTCGTTGCCCACCTCTGCAGGAAAGACCGTAGAAGTATGACAGCTGGTAGTTACGGATCCCCTTTGCTTTTATGTAGAGATCCACAAGACAGATAATCCACAGGGGAACATGAGCATCTTTCAGCTCTTTATTCCCCAGGGTTGGTGGTCAGGAGTGTTTCTTTGGAAGTCATTATTGTGAGTACTTAAAGTAAAGCCGCTTCTTCATGCCCTTTCAAATCTCTTATTAAGATTCTTCTCCACCAAAGTCTCTGACTGCACGGAAAGAGCTCAGCTGTGTTTATTACGATGATTGATAGTGTCTCATTGTGATCCCTGCTTCAGTTGTCATAACCTCCAAGAGTAGCTGGGATGGGCATGAAGCACGGCACCAAATGAAAGCAAATAACCCAAAGTCCTGCAGTTCACCAGTGTCATCGTTGCTGCTGTCCAGGAAGAGGGATTAGCGAGTGTGAAGAAACACTAGTGAGGAGAGGTCCAGTGGCCACGCACAATCCTGGGTGTCGAATGTATCTCCCTCAAGCTTTGCATCCCACTGAAATCTATATTTAGCTATCAAGCTTATTAGCTAGGAACGGTCAGCTTGTTGTATGCCGTATGCAAGGAACACCGCTGGGTAAGTGCTGGGTAAGTGTTTAGGCTCTTGCTGAAATGGCTGCAGTTGGGGTTGCTGCATGTGAGCTATCTTCCAGCAAGTTCTGCTGCAGACCTAGTTGAATCTCTGTAGTCCTGCCATGCAGCAGTATTCCAGAAAGCCATAACCGTGGCTATCACCTATAGCCCTATTCTTATAAAACAGTACAGTATAATTCATTATACATTATATATATATAAAAATTTTATTATTATACGGTATTAAAGATACCAAGCTAGTTGGAGCACCAAAAATGGTGTGGACATACTTGCAGTACTGCACTGGGATTGATGCCTGCTGCTGAGATCAAGTCTCCGTGCTAACGCAGCCGCTCTACCTCCACTCCTCCTGCTAGTTAGCACAGAACTAGCTAGTAAGAACTAGTTTACTGCTGCTAGTAAGAAAGTTTACTGCTCTCGTAGTCTAAAAGGCGCTATCTGTCCAGCTCTTAACCTTAGTGGAATATGTGTCCCTGCTCATCTTTCACCGGTTCTTGTGTTGTATCCCAGAATTCAGACCTACCTTTTGCATCAATTAAAGGAGGGGTGTAGGACTCTTTGGACAAGGAGTTCAAGTGAAAGAGTGATAAAAATTGATAGTTTTTCTCCTTACAATAAAAATGCGATTGCCCTAGTTCTGTGGTTAGCATGAAACGAATTGGCTTTGTCATGAAGTCAGTGGGGTACAAGCTAATACAAGGTAGTAAAGGAATAATAATAAAGTAAACCAGCAAAGTCCATGTCTTTTATGACAAAAACAGTATGATCCTGTTGCAGTCCCAGGCCCTGCTGCAAATAGTGTTTTCTGATGCCTTGATAAGTCCAATTTACATAAAGTGTATGAATAAGTATGAATAAAGTTACAAAAGTATGCTCAGTATTTTACTTTTTTTTTTCCTTGAAAGTAATTTGCTATTGTTCAAACTTTCAGCTTTCACTGGTTCTGTTTCCAAAACCCCAAAAGGAAGAGAAAATAACAAAAGTCCATAAAGGCAAAAGGGATATGTTCTCATTTCAGTTCACAGAATTTCCTGCCTTTAAACAATACAAATATATGCCCTTAGGTTTCTAACATGCTGGAAGGATACCGAATCCTTGAAACAGATCAAATTAAAAGCAAGTCTGCAATAGCAACAGCGAGTTTTACCAGCACGTCCAATAGATCTCAACAAGAATTCACAGGGTTTTAACCATGTTGCCAAGCCTTACAAAATCCTAAACTGCTGACTCCATAAAGAATAAATGCTTGAAACCAGCAAGCAAATTCTAGGCTGAATTGGACACAAATAAAATCTGATGCTTAATAATTGTTCCCTCTTCATTGTAGGCTGCGTTTAAAGAAATTATTTGATAGAACGTTGAGATGTATCCCCCAGAGGAACAGCCATGGGCATTGGCTATGTAAAACCTTTTAAAGTACATTGCCTCCCTTCGTTACGGTTCCGCATGGAATGGGCTGACGGTGTTACTCCCAGCACTGGGGTGAAAGGCGTGAGGAGCACTGGGGCACCTGGCAGTGGTTGTCACCAGGTAGGGCATGGCAGGTTGGGGAGCTGGTGTCCTGAGAAGTGGTGGCTTGGCCATAGGAGGAGGGAGATGCTGAAGAAGCTTCTCCTTGGTGTCATTAAATGCTTTGGGTTTTTTCCGTTTGCCTTTAAATTCTCATGTGCTGGTCTTTCTTTCACTTTTTTAACCTATTTCATCAGAAATCTCAAAGTACCATACTGGGAGTACTGCTCTTCATGGTCACGGCAGGTGTATCTATATGAACAATGGAGCTGTAGAAACAAGGCATTGGGCTGAGCAGTCACGGTCAAGCTCTTTGCATCTCTGAGGTTTCTGATCTTACTATTTTATATTTTTTTAAATATAGTTACTGCAGTAATGTTCGGGATGGCCATGTCCTGCTGCAGAGCAGGTGACAGCTCAAGGTGTTCACAAGCCTGTATCTCCTTACCAGGTAGGCACCATCCCTCCTGTTGTCCATCCTGTAGATATATGTCACCAAGCTGGTAACTCAGCACATAAGGGTAACAGTGCTGGTTTTATTGACACTGTTTTCTCCTTTTTCCAGCAGAAAGATGAATATTTATTTTCTCGGTGTCAGTCTTTAATATCATAGGTAGCTCAGCAATGCACCACATGTGTTTTACGTGATTTGGAGGTGCAGCCTCTCCGAGGAGCCTTCTGGTATGTGGATGCTGAAAGGCAGATGATCAGTGGTCTTCTGTCATACTGATTTATAGCAGAGAAAGGGAGTCCAGGGGTTTGGGGTTTCCTTTTTTCCCCCCTCTGTAACGACACTGCTACTAGTAGTAATAACATTTTTAGAGCCTTCTCACAAAAAGATGATCTTTCTAGGTCAGAGAGATGCTGCCGTTCTTGTTCTAGAGATGGAGAGAGGCTTTTAGCGTTTGAACAACGAGGCACTGACCCGCTAGCAAAGTTGGCATTAAAATTCAAGAGTTGCCTCTAAAACACACCGCTTAGGTGAGACACAGATGCGTACCCAGGTAAACTTCAGTTGTAGTGCAAAAAAAGTGCAGATAAATCTGGTACCGTAACACATTGTCAAATGGAGGTCAGGTCTTGGCATTACCCCGCGGTCCTCAGCGCCCGCGGCAGTTGACCGGACATCTGCTCTGACTGTGGCTGTGCTAGCTCTGCAGCCGCCCTGTGTTTTTCTTATTTGAGTGTTATACTGATGACAAAACGTGTTTTAGATTTTTGTGTGCCTCCAATTAATATTTTCAATTAATTTCTCTAGCTTTGTCAGGTAAAAGTTTCTTCAGTTAAGCCTTCAAGTGGAGGTAGACTTCGTTGTTTCTTTATTTCTTGGGGTACCTGAGAAAGTGTTAAATAACGCAGGTGAAATATGTGTTTTCCTGAGAAACGCACAGAAGTTTGGATTTGCGTGGTCGAGTGACTTATCAAAACCAGATGTGAGCAAGTGGAACATTTTACATAAATTTATTAAAATCATTATTTACCTGTAAGTTATAAGAAGGGCTTAGTTGCACTAGTTTGTTGCCAATATGTACTGCCAATAATCTGCCAAAAAGCAGCTTGCTGGCAAAATCACTGAAATGGTTAGCTTATGCTTGCACAGAACATTACAACCCCAAGTCAAATGAAAACCTACTATAAACGAACTCTTTGATGGTGGATTCGCTGGAATATGGTATTGATATATGGTACACAGTTTATATGGATTATGTATACCGTGCAAGAAATATGGATATCTATTAAGGGTAACTTGATATGTAATCGGTTAGGACAGTTATTGTTTTCAGTATTTGCTATGAATAAGATCACACAGTGACTGTTCAGTTTTAAAATACAGGCTGTTCACGTGCAGCCCAAAGCACTAGCATACTATTTGTTCAATTAATACAGAAAGGCTATTGAAAATGTAAAATATCTGACATCTATACAGAGTAATTCTAAAGGCAGCTTTTCTTCTAGGAACAATTTATACATTACATAAACTTATATTTTTCATCTAAGTATCATTTCGAGAATAGCAAGTTTAAATATTGGAGGCCATAGGGAAACATAATATTACGATAATGTTCTTTGGTGCGGTTTGGAAGGTTTTAGGAAACATTTGGAAGTATTTTTCTCATAAAGTCACTTAACTATTGAAGTGTTATGATAGCACTCCCTTCTGCATTGCGTATGTTGCAAAACAGCCTGTTTAAAGGGGACATCCATTCCATATATCCTGATTAGAAGTATTTCCACAAAACAGGAAATTATATGTTACAGGATCCTGGTATTAGTTTTAATTAAAAAAAAAAAAAAAAAAAGACGATTTAACGAGTGGTATCAGTTTTCAAACACCCATTTCCAATTCTGTTGAGCAAGAAGGGATACTGTATTGTCTGGAGCTGTATATGAAATTTGCATTTTCTAAATAAGCACTGGAGAGCTGAGCAGGTTTTTTTCTGTTTAAGTAAGCACTAATAAACAGGACCAATCCTTTAGGATTCTTAAAAAACTTGCAGTTCTCAGAAGCCTAACTTTTTTCCCCACAGTGTAATTCATTCTTTTGAACTTCTGCAGAAGCAGAACTGAAGTCAACAATTTCTAAATTTCTGGCAGTTGTTATCAAGGGGACTCTTAGGGCTCCAAAACTGTGTCTGTTACCTTGCAGTGTTGGTGCAGCAGCTCTACACAGTCATGATGTTTAATTATAGAGAAAATTACTTTTTTTTTTCCTAAACTATCAATTAATTCATGTTTTCATATCTTGTGCAAAATAATGCATAAGTTATTTTCATCTGTGTTATAAAATATGTATTGTAGTTCATTACCATCTTACTGAGGAGTTTTTAAATTATCACCATTTCATTTGTTGAGAATGATGTTCTTAGAAATTATAACTGCACAGATTCTTGCATACAGTGTTAAAAGATTTCAGGGAATTGGAAGGTGTAAATTCAGAAATAATATATTTAGGGTCAAACTCAGTCTCACCTGAAGTGGAAGGGAGCTTTGCCTTTGACTTAAGTGGGTCCAGAGTCTCCCCTCTGCTAGCAAAATGCAGAATAATCAAATAATCACTATCTGTTTTGCGTTGGGTTTTTGTTGTTTGTTTTTTGGTTGTTTTTTTTTTTTTGCTAACCTGGAGCACCTAAGATATTGTTGAAGTCATTTGTCAGGAATAAATATGTAACAAAATGGGATAATTCCACAAGTAATTGATTAGGCTAGACGTGCTTAGGGCTGGAATGATGTTCAACAGCAGCAGCAGCATGGAGGACCCCAAACCAGGAAAGCTTAGACTTTCGGGCATAGATTTGTTTTGGAGTAGTTTTACCGGCCTTTGGTCCTTTTTTGGTAGTTTCACTGTGGGCTTGTGTTTTGGAAGGTAGTATCTTGTTATGTATTTTGGGGAGTAATGGTTGTAGAATGCTTTAGTTAAAATCCTGGTTATCTAGGATGCAGACTTTACAGCGCATCTTGAGCGGTGATCTTAGTGTTAGAAGCTCCAATGTAATACTGAAGGGGAAGGTGGAGGTCAGGTTGACTGTCCTTCTTAGATTGAGGTACAGATACGTCATCGTGAAGAATAAACTAATCGGAGTGTTGAATCAGAGTGAAACTAGATCGGGAGGAAAAGTGTAAATGCTAAGTAAAAGTGGGTATTTGTGGCAATGTCAGATATGGATACTAGATATTGAGGGATTTTGCTCAGAGATTATTTGGGAAAACAGGTGGAAGTTAAGGTTTGAGGAATCTGAGAATTATCTTGTTTCTCTTCTACTCTGTACTGCTGACACCTCTCCTCTCCTGCCTTGTCTCATCTTCCTTCCCAGCTCCAACCGACCAAGTTACCACTTGAGTCAAAACCAACCACCTGCAGTTGAGCTGGATGCAGCCTCTCTTCTCCCAGAGCATCTCTGGATCCTGTGGGCTGATCAGGCACACTGCTGGAGTGACAAAGGTTGTTGCATTCAGCTAATTTGTTGCTAAAACAGCAGTGTTTTGACTGGTTTGTCGGAAAGAAGTCAGATCTCATGATATCCCTTTCCTGGTGCATCTTTTGGTATGGATTACATACCAGTTCTTCTCTCTCTTTGGCCAGGAGATGAGTATTAGGAAGGAAGATGTCCTGCTGCTGCTGTCAGCTTCAGCTCTTTCCTGTGGTGTTTTTCCCTTTGTAGACCTTCCTGCAAGCTGCTAGCTGCAGCACCTCTCACACGCTTAGTGTCTGAGTGTGAAATCTCTATCCTTGGCCTTTGATGATGGTTAAAACTGGACTGGATGAGGCTCTGAGCAACCTGGTCCAACTGGATGTGCTTCGAGCACAAGGTTGGACCAGAGATTGTCCAGCCTCCGGAATTCCCAGAGTCTAGTCTGTATTGCTCCATGTCAGGGAAGAGAGTAGTTGAGAGAAGGTAACAGTCACGTCTCAAATAATATTTCATACTTCTGTATCTTGTAGTTTGCAAACAGGGAAATCGGTGTAAACCCTACTTACTCTACTCAGGAAAACGTGTATTCTACCATGGGAAGACAAGCTGAGTCCCAGATCTTTAATTTTCTTTTGTCATGCCCTTCCCAGTGCTTAATCTTGGCTCAGTTCAGTTTTCTTTTTGTTCTCTCTCTTTGCTCCTAATCCTTGTACATGCTTATAAGCCCCTAATATTTATATGGCATTATCTGTGTTAGAGATTACTGCTGACAAGTAATCTCTTCCTTCTTCTGAATGAATTACAACTATTGCTAAAGATCAGAAAGTGAAATTAGATCCCCAAAAGTATGTGACAACTTCAGTAAACCCTAATATCAAATTCCCTAAATATTAGGAATCTTCTTTTGAGCTTTTCGGTTTGAACTGTAGCACAGCTTCAGGACACCTGAGCACACTCAGCAACTCTTTTTTGCTGTAGAGCAAAATGTGACAGTAGTTGCAGAGAAAAAAAAGAGAAAAAATTTGCTGAACTGAGGCTAGTCTCCCAGTTTTGTCGTTTGTTGCAATCTTTCTAGAAGTAGGTAAATATAAAAGCATTGGGTTTTCTGCTGTCAGGTGATCCAAAACATTAAATATATAAGTGTATAAATTTATATATAAGTATAAAAACATAGTTGCTGCCTATTCCAGTTTGGCCTCCAAAGAATTGCTTTCATAACCTTTCTTACTTGCCTTTTTTTTTTTTTCCTTCTTTTTCCCTTAGAAAAGAGTGTGGACAAAATTCTGACTTTTGAAAAAGCTCAGAGATACCCACACAGCTTTGATATTTGTACAGTGCTTGGCCAGTCATATGTGTGCATGGTTGTATCGTTTTGCATGTATTTGTAGTAACTGTGGGAGCAAATTCAGCATGGGAACAGGATCAAGTCAAGGAAGCAGAAAGTAAGAAAGTGGAATTTCCTAGTTATTGCGAAGGACAGAAGTGCCTGTCCATTGCAACCATTCTAAGCCAAATGGGCTCCAGGTATTGGGATCACAGCTCTCCAGAGCTGCTTCAGGTCACATCAATTCTACTGAAGATGTTACAGTTGGCAAAGAGGCAGTGGTGATTGTGTTTAAAGACAGACAAAGGGGATTCTCAGGCCATGAGTTGGTTAAAGTGTAAGTTATGCTGTGACGGTGTGGCAGTGACGAAGGAAACACAGCAGCTCTAAAATGTGTGCGCTCCAGCTCCAAGGCCTGGGGGAGGTTTCCAATATATCTGATTATGACTGTCTCTCTTTGTTATTTAAAACATATTAATGGCAACATTATAACACACACACAAAAAAAAAGTAAAAACCCACTTCACTTTCAGAACCATCTTTAACTTTGCTTCCAAATGTAACTACGGTTACAGAAGGGCCAGTTTTTATGAATTCAGATTCCTTTTTTTTTCTTTAGTTTATATTCATTCTTAACAATTATCCTTGCTTATCAAGAGCGACTGTTCAAACCTATTCAAAGTTTACAGTGTACAGAACTTGCCCAGATAATTTGATGTAACCTAAACCAGCACTCCAGTTAGTCTTTCTAATGTGGTTTCTGTTCATTGAGCAGTGACATCATGGCCCTTCCATCTTTTTTTTTGTTGTTGTTATTGTTGTTAATAAAATGGTGCACAATGCGACTCTTGATGCCTTGAAAAGGAAAACAATTCCCATAAGTAATTTTTCATTAGGGCAAGTAAAGCGCTGTGAAAAAACACACCATGTAACATGCTGACATGAAAGAGCTGGGGAAAATGCACATGTCTGATTCAAGGAAAAATACATGGGTTTCCTTGGAGTGGGGTTTCATGGCATAAATGAAAAGAAAATACATAATACATAGATTGAGGAGTTTGAAAAAAAGTTATTCAAATTAGCAAATATTTAGATTAAAACTCTGACTTGTAGTATATGGGATTTTCATTATATATTTACTACTTTTAATTTTTAACCCATCTTTCTAACTAAACATCTATACCCAGTATGCAAAAAGGGAACATTTTCAAGGCTTACTGTTTTTGAAGTCTTCATAAAGTTTTAAAATTGACTGTTAAACGTATCAGAGATCCTCAAAAATCTGGATAAATAAAAGACTTAACAGCTTGGAAAGTTTTGGAAACAAGTTGTGATACTAAAATTAGATATCTAAGTCTCTCACTATTTGTTCTGAACTTTCAGTGTTTAAATATATATGAGTTACGCATACAAGTAAAACATTTTCCAGGTTTTTTTTTTTTAAATATAAGGGACAGTACCTTGTGGAATCTGTTGAAAGTGTTCATGTTTGTATGCTTCGCTGGTAGTTTTTTCTGGAAAGTTTCACATGTAGAAGATTTCACTCCCACAAGTTAATCATAACAATAAATTCCTTCTCCCGTATTACAAATAGAATGCTGTGGCATTTTTCTAATGTGCCTAGTGTGTGCCCTAACTAAGACTGAGAGAGTTGGTGCATCCTTCTCAATAGCCAAGTCCTACCTGCCTGCTGCAGTGGCTCTCTAGCTTGTTTTTTAGAATCATAGAATAGTTTGGGTGGGGAGGGACCTTGAAAGGCCATCTAGTCCAACCCCTGCAATAAGCAGGGACATCTCCAACTAGACCAGGTTGCTCAGAGCCCCGTCCAACCTGGCCTTAAATGTTTCCAGGGATGGGGCATCAACCACCTCACTGGGCAACCTGCTCCCGTGTTTCACTGCCCTCGTGAAAAATTTCTTCCTTATCCCTGTGTCTGCTCCTTCCCCAGCTCTGCTATTCCATAACCAGCCTCTCAGAGGTTGTGTCTTCTGAAATTTAGGCAAGAAATTAAAAAACCTGATGAGCTGTGCAGGGGCAGGTACTGGCTCCAAATAAAACACTGGAGCACTTGTTTTATCTCCAGGTTATAGACTTGTGGCTGGTGACATAGAAGTCCCACAAGCTGTTGATGTTACTAAACAATCGAGATCTGGGCAGATACTAGATGGAGAGATGATTGCCTGGAAGGTGGCAGAAAAGGAGAATTAATGTGAGCCTGGAAGAGGAAAAACAGAATAGCTGGAGCAGAAATGTTCCGGAGAAAGTGTAAACACAAAAATGTGCTAACTAGACGTTGTGTTTCTCCAGCATGCTTTTGGGAAATGCACATGAACCGGTTTAGAAGATTTCGTGGTGTTATTAGTTTATTTTCAGGTCATTTATTTGAGTGTCATAAAGAACATTAGCTAGTGGTTAGGGACTACAGTATCCATTATATCATTCCAATCATATGGACAAGTTTATACTACATATGATTTACAATGGTCTTTCCGCAGTTACGATTGTTATAGTCAGGTACAAGGTTTTATCCATGGTTGTACTTAGCAAAATCCGAGTGGCTGAGCACAGAGACGTCTTCCAATCAAAGTCCAAAAAATTAATGCTGTTAGACGAACGCTGTGGGTTGCAGCAAGAGCTGTGTATGGCTCCCTGCCTACATCCTTTATCATGTCTCCGCTGTTGTTAGTAAAATATACAGAACTACTTTATGCCAAAACAATGGAAGTTAATGCAGATAACTTGTTCCAAAGTTAACCATCAAATAAATCTTTTTTTTTTTTAAACTGTTAAGTGAAATGGTGTTCTAAAACTTTAAAAAATTGTCAAGATGATGAATACTGTGTGTGTAATACAAGTAAATACCATGGAATTGATTGCCCACACATGTCTTAAATAAAGGATATTAAATAGTTTATTCCAGAGAAAGTTCGGTGAAGTTTTATCTAATATTATTAGAAATTCTGCAGTGACGGATCAGATTTATAAGGGCTGAAAACTAAGAAGAAAACCTCTTCAGAAACAGAAATGGTGCCTTGAGAAGGTGCTTGGCCAGGAGATTAAAGACAGCCAGGGGGATACAGCCTGCTTAGGTAGTCCGACCTCTCCTATGTCAAGCAATTCTTAATGGCAGTGATTTTTCAAAATCTGTTCGTTAAATTTGGTTTGGTAAATCAGTCGTATCAATTCAGTCACAGATTTGGTGGTTTAGGGCACATCCCTTAACCTGTTCCTCCCTTTTCCATGCATAAATATATAAAGTATATCCTCATGGAGATGTATCTGTACTTCAGAGGAGCCACCACCAGCCAGTTTTAGGTCTATAATTCAGCTTAGACTATCAAAAAGCCAACTTAACTGTTCATAACATACATGTATGGAGTTCCGGCCACACTGAATTAATATTTCTATGCTCTGAGAATCTGAGGGTGGCGAAGTTCCTGAGATGGGAATGGTTTAACTCAGGCTCGTTTGGGAACCTGTCTTGTTTGTGACGTAGGTAATGGGTTTGGATGAGGTCCTGAATGTGATTGAACTTTTTTAGGTTTTATCTACAGAAGCAGCTCCAATGAATGATGGCGAGCGGTGGAAAAAAGGTAGATCTTGTAGGTGATTTGGTCAGTGGCTTGAAAATGCAGCTTAGTGTAGATGAATGTGAAAAGAATATGCCAAGGGACGGCAAGCTAAATCAAAGGATACACGTTACATGGAATAGCTACACAGTGCACCAACTTTGGGAAGGGGATTTAGGGGGTTGGAGAAAAATCCTCAAAGCAATTAGTCAAGAGCACAACGACAGTAAGGCTCGCGTTGTGTGTGCATGTGTATTTGGGTAGTGATTTGGAAGGAGAAGGGTGTGTTTCTGTTGAAAGGTGCTCCACTGCAGGGTGAAGTGAATGATTCTGGTGTTCGGAAATATTTGCTTTGCCAAAGAGGGAAGGGAGCGGTTTGTGCACAGCCCAGAAATGAGCTGTGGTGGAGTAAAACTCAGAAGAACTGTGGAGGAGGTTAATAAAGTGGAGCAAGCGTTGACTTTAGTAAACAGTTCAATAAACAGACTGTAGTGTGTAAACATTTGGAAATTAAAAGGAAACGGAAAATTTAAATGTCTCTACTTATCTGGGAGAGGCATAATCACACTGAAAGGCATGTAAGTAAATAATATTTGGGTAAATTAACTTGAGGTACAGGGAGGCGTTTAGAGTGAGGATCCCGTGGTGGCCGTGCATGTAGTCCTCTCCATGTTAATTTAGAAGAGTCATGGTTGAATGAAGGAGCTTCACTTGAGTGTTTCTTGGGCAAAGACTGTAATTCATTACTATTTAAAATCAAACAGTAAAAGCAGATCTGCGTAAAAAGATAC
This sequence comes from Falco biarmicus, assembly GCF_023638135.1. Classification (NCBI taxonomy): domain Eukaryota; kingdom Metazoa; phylum Chordata; class Aves; order Falconiformes; family Falconidae; genus Falco; species Falco biarmicus. The sequence continues at coordinate 39,827,192 of NC_079295.1, read as the reverse complement.
ATTTCATCTATTACGGAAATTAGTTCAGTGGCCTCGATATAAATGTGCAAATGCATCCTGTTGTGGAGGTTTTTTTGCATTGTGAACATCAGATGGGAGAGCCAGTGGCATCTGCTACTGTCTGTGGTACCTCAGGAAGGTCGTGAGTAGGTCTGCCTCAGTTTCCCCACCTTAGCGTTCATTATTCACACTTGTGGAAAAACACAGAAGTGGTTGTTTTCCTCCTACGAAGGGTTGGACAGCTCAGTCCTGTTCTCCTAGCTGTGGGGTTCTTTTTTTTTGAATTTGTGGTTAATTTTTTCAGTCAGTCATTACAGAAACCAGGCAAGGCTAGCTGGGTAAGAAGACTCACTTCCATGTCGTGGTATGTGTTTGGCCCATGTTATCAGTTGGCTTTCATTGACCTGTGATGAGGCAACTTGCTGGGCTCAAGCCTGGACAGAATAGACTCACGGTAGATTGAACACCACTGTGTTTTGCGTTTGCTACTAGTCTTAGCTGTAGTCCTGGCAAAAAAGCCAAGATTTTCCTGGCAGAATTGCCTTTTTACTTCTCAGAGGTGTTTGCTTTATTTTATTTTAGCAGACAAATAGTTTTGTTCTTGCTGTCAATGGATGTGCCGTTAGCAGCGATGTGGTTCAGTGGAGACCTTTGGCTTCTCAGCCAGTGAACCTGTGATTTTATTTCACAGGTACCATATTCACTAAAATACATATAAAGCGTATCATTTACTGAATGCTAGTGGAGTTGTTGTTTGGATGGGTGTAAAATACCAGCCACATTTCATCTTCCCATTTTCTGTAAATTAATTAACATTTACCAGGTGAAACTGGTAAATTTTCTGATATTCTTCTGGTAAATATTTTTCTTCTTCTTTTTCCTAACAGGTTCATGCCAGAACATAAGCTTGCCCATTTGGAAAAGGTAATTGGTGTTAAAAGAAATGGAGATGCTTATCACCCGGAGGGTCTGCCCGGCCAGCAGAAGAGCAGCGCTTTAATGAAAAACAGCAACACGCATTGTGAGTCTGGACTTTGTGAAGCCCAGCCTGGACTTTATACCACACAGCATGAGGGGCTGCCTTCCCCATTAACAGTGCCGGCGAGATTGAACACGTCTGAAGCGTCAGAAAGTGCAAATCCTTGTCAAGAAGAAGATAAGGAACATCTGACTTTTAACCTCTCTCATATCCTGAGTGGACCGGACTATCAGCAAAGACCTTTACACATTGCCTGGCCTCACAGGTGGTAAGTAGTGAACAAATCCAAATACTGTACTTTCAAAAGATTTATGAATTTGGTTTGATCCCTTTGTTGTGACTTCTGTCAAGTGTAAAATAATTTCTTAAACACATACTGACACTGGACACAGATGTAGAGGAGAAAGACACGTCACTTAGCATCTTATTGCACACATGCGTAGAGGAAAAAGAGACGTCACTAACATCTGATTATTGAGAATAATTTTTTTGAATATACCTAGTTCTGTAACGCTAACCAGACGTTTAACCATTGATGGAAATGATTTGTCTTTTTTTCGCCCAAGAAAAAGATTCCCCTGCTGCTGAAATGACAAGCATAATTCTGTATACTCTCTTTTTCGTATAAAGCAAGCCACAGATGACAATTAATATCTAATGTTATTTAAATTATCTTAATTACTTTGATGCAAGTGATTAAGTGTAAAGATACATGGTGACACTGGACAGCTGATGTTAACCCACTGTCTGCATTTTTAAACCACCCTTTCAGCGTTACATAAATAGAAAGCCTGTTTGAATGTATTAACAGTGAAACAATATTTTTTCCAACTGCCAGCACAAATACCTGATCTCCGAATCTTCTCTGCAGCGGACGAAAATCTACCATGCCCCATAATCGCTAAAAACATATAAACTTTAGCTTGACTCCTACATAAATTAGGATTTAAAGACGTAAAATGTCCTGATAATCTTCCGGTATTGGGCACGAACATTTTAATCTAGTTTTTATTCCTCGCAGTTTGTTTAATCTGCATGTGGCCTGATTAGAGTTCACTTCATCCACAGATTATAGTCTGTTTATTGCAGAGATGCTGGGTCGATCAGTAGGTCAGATTTTCCGAGAGCAACTGTTTTCAGGTGAAGCAATAAGTACACCGCACCGACGGGGCAAATCGCCTTTGCGGGGGATTTGACTTCCAGCACATTAAAACTCCAGAAGCTCTCCCAGATGATCTGCAGCATCTGGTACCTAAAGGGATTTTCATCTTTGACTCTAAATGTCTGAACATAAAATTTAGGGATTGGAAGTTGATTTGGAATCTGTCTTTGGATTTGTTTAATCAACTTCACACTTCCGACACAGCCTTTCTTGGGGAGCCACATTTATTTTTAATCATGTTTCCCTGCTAACGCTGAAATGCTCTGTGTTCTCATAGGTTATTTTAACATTTAGTGCGTCGAAGGGAGAGATACTGCATGTTTTCCTTTGGTGTGGAAAGTATACGAAGCTTAGTGTCAATTTTATTTTTTGAAGAATTTTATCCCCCTTCGCTTAAGACTGCATTTTTAAAATGCATATTTTGAAGATGGCCAGTTATAAAAAGTTTTACGATGCTGAGCTGGTTTGGTGTTTGTTTTTTTTTTTCTCCTGGTTTTTATTTTTGAATGCTAACCTGAATGGTTCCAAATGCTGCATTCAAAAAGAGCAGAGTAAAGAAAAAGAAAATATTTTCTGTTTTATTCAGTAGTTTGCATAAACCAGCACAAAGCTAAGTAATAAAATCAACAATATTAAATTGAATAATTCCTTTTCTTTCTGTGTATATTTTTGCTTTAATTTAATTTAATTGCCTAAAGTTAGTTGCTTAAAGAGATGCAGCATTGTGTTCGTGCACATACTTATTGTTAAAGCTAAATTATTTTTAATTTGGAGAAGAGAGAAAAAAAAGCCGCATCAGCAAGAGCAAATGCCAAAATATAAAAGTAACACATTCATCCTTACGGGTAATATAGTAGAACATTGGAAACTTGGAGGTTGCCAGACACACAGCTAACATTAGGGCTAATTTTGAAAATCTAGCGTGCAGTCAATTTTACTGATGCCTGGGGACATACAAGGTAGAAGCTGACAAGAGAACTAATTTTGTTTGGGTTATTTACTGCTATGCATCATCCATGGGTTCCCGCCTGACACACAGCTATATGAAGGGGAATATTATCACACACTAAAAATTTATGTTGACATTCGATATTTGTTCAATATGTCAGCAGTATTACTTTCATAATCAAAAGAGTAAGAAAAAGAGAAAAGAAAAGCACTTTATGCTCATATAGATATATCTTTTTAATAACAGTCTATAAGGTTAATATAGTTTACCTTTGAGAGTATACAATGAAAACAAGCAGGGTTAGCAGGGAAAATGACAGAAAGCATCAACCCGAGCTGTTTGTTTGCCATTACCTAAGCGAGCCATGTCAGCTCTCTGGCCCGCGTCTGATAGCTATTTGTTGTACAGAGAGCACAGCATAAAAAAAAAAAAAAAAAAAAAAAAAGAGGAAAAAAATAAATATCAAACTCTTAATACTATTGTGTGCCCATAACCATCTGTCACTGCTAGCCTGGAGATGAGAGGAAGATTACGAGGAATAAACACTGAGCCGCCGAGCATTGGTAAAGCCTTCGGGCAAAAAACTCTTGTGGGGACATCAAAGACATTCTAATTCCGAGGCAGTCAAGGATTACAGTGTGTAACCTGTGCTGACAACAGATAAATGACTGGCAATATTGTGCCAGAGCTGTTGGGTCCTGCATGGAGTACTGATGATGATGATGATGATGATGTTATCTTGCAGAATGGACTCTGCTGGGATAATTTTATGATAAAACACTTTTTTCAAATGCCACTGGGTCCAGGCAGGCATTTACTAGCTACGGGGGCAGCAATCAGTTTCTTCAAAATTTACTGTTCTAAGCCCATTAGAGTTCCAGCGCAGCAAGGCTCTCGATGGAAATCGAAAGCGCCTGCCTTCGTCTGAGGATGCTGCATGCAAATCTTCTGGGCTGAACTCCTACCCTTTAGTGTTAGGATGCTTTAGCAACTGATTTATGTAAATTCGCTCATAAAGAAACCAGTTTCTTTGTAACTGAGGAATATGAATTAGAAAATGAAGGGTGCTAGTTTAACATTCACCGAACAGCCAAGCATCCTCAGCTCATAGCCTGGGTGGGACAGGTGAAAATAAGGGCCTGGAAGCAGCCCCTTCACGAGGCAGCATAGCCAAAAATAAGCGTTCATTGCCTTATTGGAGGTGAAGGCATCTCACGCCTTATTCAGGCATCAGCAGTTAAAAGCATCCCCTTCTTAGGCCTAGCGTGAGCCTCTTCGTAAAACGGACTAATTTTAGCCAAGTGTTGTAATGTGCAGTGGGGTTTCTGTCTGTAAAACATTGGCAGTGGTATCCTGCTTGTATTCCAGCACAAAGCGCTCGCAGATACTGTCCTATACAATAATACTTAACGACCATTGTCTACCCTGATGATTTACATGTGTTTTACATTTTTTTGGGGGGGCAGGGGGGGAAAGAAGGAAGATTTATTTTTTTTTTTTAATGTTCCTGTGTTTCCCTTCACCTAACAAAAAACCCTTTTGGCTAAACCATAAAAAAAAATAATAATCTTTGTGAAGTCGTGCTGTTGTTACAGAAACCCTCTCCAAACGAAGTGATGCTGAGCTCACTGCATTAGCGCTTCGCGGGGACTGCAGCGCCCTAAAACATGGCGTTAGCCCCAGCGCCTCTCCCGCTGTCAACCCAACGTAGGCCCTGCCCACTTGGAAATGCATCAGAATCGAAAACACCATTCTCTAGCAGACACGTTCTCGCTGTAAATGTCTTTGCATGTGAACAGCCCCTGCCCCGGCTCCCCATCCCCGCTGATCCAAGCCTGCCGAGGATTACCGTGTGCAACCTCTGCTGACAGCAGATAAATAACTGATGGTATTTTAGCACAGTTGCTAGGTTCTCCACAGAGTAATTTTTCTCCTTTCTCACCAAGTCTTTAACGTTTTGTTATAAACATCTATAGCAGGGCACTGCTAATAGAAATGACTTATGGCCGAGGGTCCGGATAGCAGGCTGCGATGGGTTTCTGAGATGCTTTCCAGCCAAGGAATTACTCTGCCCTTTGTGCAGAGGGGCTTTGCTGGAAACGGAGAGAAAAATTCTGGTGGTTGGTGGACAAAGTTCCTACGTTTGGTCAGAACTTTGTAGTGTCCCATAGGTTTTCATTGCAAGGTGATAAAACATCTGTTTGGTGAAGGATGAGTATATTGAGATAGCTGTGACTGGTGGGGCACGATCCTCCTCTTCCCCCCCAAGAAACTAGCCCGTCAGCATTGATATGTGTACATGATCCCTCTCACTGCCCTGTGGCAAGGCGGCGGACATGTACCAAAGCTATTTTTGCTGTAATTGGGGTGCACCAGCATGTTCCTCAGCTCCTTCTGCACCTGAGCGTGACAGTGGATGTGCGAAACTGCAAACCTGCTGTACCCCCAACCACAGTCATGTCATCCAGGTGACACATGTGTAATTAGAAAGGTTGGAGGCTCTTTACTTCTCTCTTTCATGGAGAAGACCTGTAGTGCTTCTTTTAACTCAAGGCATTCACCCGAGCCTTATGTTTTTTTACTTTTTGCCCATGTGTGCTGTATCATCTCAGCAGTTAAAGACTTGATAAGAGAAAGTTGTCAGAAATCAATTCTTCTTCCCCTAATTGTATGGGTGTGATAAAAGATCACACGGGGAATCTGCGAGAATTTGCACACAGATGCAAACAAATAGCTGCTATCAATTCACATGGAAGATCAGATAAGCCTGTTATCTTGTGTCGTATGTACCAGCGTGTGACAAGAGTGTGGGGAAGGACATGGGGCTGGAGATATGGGAGTGGGAGGAACAGCGGTGGAAGTCGCGATGAGAAAATTCAGAAGAAAAAATGTAGATTGCAAAAATTATCTGAAGATTAATGGTCTCAGGGAAAATGGTGTGTACGGAGATAGCGCCGTGTCTGGTTGCCTGTTTTTAATGTCGAGTCTCACAAAGAAATGAGTCCGTGGAGAAAAGGTGGTTTTGTCATCACCGTGTGCTGTACGAACTTGTGGCTGCCCACCGTGAGGACCTGGTCACCTCCCCTGAGGAGCAAGTCCTTGGAAAGGGCTTGTCCCAGGCAGTGCCTTCTGTGAGCGGCGCTCTCCATCAGTGAGCTGAGCACAACTTCTCTACAAGCTGGAGGGAGAAGAGCCTGGAAATGCCTTTTTTTAATAGTTGCACCTAGTCACGTTTGCAGTGCAATACAGCATTTGTGTAGTCATGTTTGCCTTTGAATTCAGAATTCAACACTATTTCATGCAGAGACATTGGAGAATGCAGTGAATCTGCACCTAAGCCATATTTTCCTCACATTGTGGAATATTTTGGACCAAGGTTTACCCCATCAAGATGCAGGTATGGCAGGACAGTAAAAGGTGGAAGAGTGGGTGCTCCATCTACAAATCACCTCAGAGTACCCATAAATGCTGTTGGCCTCAACAGGCATCCTCAATTTAGTAAACAGCGTGCAGAGAGCGTGTAGAAGGACTGTGGTCCTACTCCACCCTGCCAGCTGGCCACTCTATGCTGTGTCATGTGAGGAGGGCAGAGGCTGGATGTTGTCAAAGGAAAGTGGATCCCCCGTTCCAGGGAGGGCACAGATGGCTGGGTCTGTTTTGCCCCTTTGCACGGGAAAGCAGTGGAGAGTTGGGCTCCAGATCCACGCTAAATGGGGAGTGTGCTCCTGCAGGGAAACCTCATCTTTGAAAAGCAACTGATCCTGGGAAATGTAATCCAAAAAGGTGAAAGTGGTGGGTAGACATGACAGACTGAAACAAAGGCTTAAAATGCAAGTGTTTATACAGCCTTAACTAAAAGGTCCCGGATACGATAAAAAGCCCATAGGATGTAAAATACAATTTCAAAACGGAAATTTTTTAGAAGGGTCTAAGAAAAGTGATCTAATACTCCCAAAGAAAATAGCAGTCACCAGGGCTGCAGTACAGATGACACATGGTGAATGAACCAGGGCCACGAAAGCATATGCAGAGACATCTGATTAAGTAGAAGTTGACACCATCAATTCTTGAGCACCTTGGAGCAAAAGGAAAATAGTCTGACTTCACTTTCCTGCAAGCTGGAGTTAAGTTTGAGGGCAGATACTGTTTTTTTATAAGTAGCAAATAAGAAAGTTAATGAAATACTGTGAGGCGTTCCAATTTCGATGTTAGCTGGAAGGGCAGTTTGGAACTATCTGGCTTTTGTTGGTTCCTTCAGTGAAGTCTAACCTTGACATTTCTTCCCTCAGCTGGGGGTGTGGGGTATTGAACCCTTCCAGTGGAAGATGCACTGTTCCTTGATCCACTGTTTTTAAGAGCTTGTAGAAATGTTCACCATGTCATGAAGACCTCTCAGATGCAAAATTTCTGCTACAGTGGACATCTGAGCATCGCTTTTTCCATCGTTTATATAGCATATTTTTTCAAAGTCTATAAGAAGTTGATAGTCCAGAGAAGAAAACATCCCTTCATTCTGATAATGGCAAAAAAGATGCTTTGTATCACCTCTGTATTCTTCAGCTAAAAAGCCAGATACAATTTTGAGTAGGTTTTTTTGTGGGGTTTTTTTCATTGTTTATAGTATGGGCAGAGCTTATAGTAAGTGTTCCAGGGGCGATAATTAGCTTTGTGAACCGCTCTTCAGTTCCCTTCCTACCTGATCTCTGATCGAGATCTGGGTAACTAGAGATTCAGAGCAACTGTCCTGTAGTCACAAACTAAATGTAAATCAATTTTGAAAATTTTAAGACAAATACATCCTGTGATAGAAGGGCAAGAATTAAGTGAGGGCTGTGACATTGACCTGTGGGATGCTGAGGGACCTCAGCAGTGCGTCATCCCCAGACAAAGAGTAGCCAGATCTTCCTCCCAAACCTTGCGGAACACAAAAATGGTTGTTCTGCCTACACTTGTGTGTGCTTTACCTCTCTAGAAGATCTAGAATCTGTTGGTCTCAAACAGGAGTATTCAGGATCCAAGCTTAGAGGTAGAGAAATGGAGGCAGAAGGTGAGTTGCCAGCTTTTACTCACCAGATCACGTGCGTCTTCAAGATGTATTTGTGTTGCCTCAGCTTCCTCTTGCTTTTCCAGGGCAAGAAGTAGGTAGCTGCCTCTGTGGGACAGGGAGGAGCAAAGACATCTATGTTTAAGTCAGGGACTTATATTTTCATTACCAGGTGAATCTGATGAGCCAAAAATGGGGTATTTTTTAGCTTTCCAAAAGATTGCATGTCTGCCAATCATGCTGAAATAGTCACAGAGGATAGTGAAGGTATTTGGGTTGGAGTGGTATTTGTTTTCCTACGGTTCCAGTTGCCTGGGTTCCTGATTCATAGTTGAAGCAGTTTGCTCCGTTGGCATCAGCAGTGTACTAACGGAGTGGGGAACTATCTCCGAAATACAAAGAGCTAAAATATTTTGCGATCCGTTTTCGCTCAGATGCATACTTCAAATTGCATTCCATCAGTTGAGGGAAATAATTTCAGTTACCCTGGTCACAGTAGAAAGCAGTCTTCTTTTTGAATGCCTTTTTTCATTGATGTAGATACATTTCTGAGATGAGAGACGATATGTCTTCTCATTACGGTTACATTTAGTTAATTTCCTTTTTTAAAAGCTCGGTGTGAAAGGCAGTTTCCTTTAAAAAGGGGGGTGGGGTGGAGGGGTGGATGGATAGAAAAAAGTGATACAGCTGATCTTCCTGTTGCCTTAGCAACAGATTTATTTATTAGGGTCTGAAATGACATGAGTTAATATACCACATACCTGCTGATCGGCAAACTCTCCTATTTCAGCTCCAGTTGACAATTAAGTCCTGGACAGCTACAGCCAGGGGTTAATGTTACTCATTAGGAGAACTAGGTCATTACTGGGAAATCAAGGCACTTAAGGCAGCATGGATAAAATACAAAATTCAACATCTCAAGGAGTAAGGGGTTTTATGTTAATTAACCTTATTTTCCTTTCATTAAAAAAAATCTTTCATATATGCATGTGACTGTGGATCAATTAATTGAAAAAAGAAAAAAAAAAAAGTAAGCTGTAGTTTACTTTCCTCTCCTAGTTGTCTTCATTTCCTTTGGAAGGGTTTCATTATTTTATGGAAAATTCTTAGGTCTATATGATGAGTAAAAAGGGTATTAAAATTAAGAAGGGAATCATCATGGAAATCAGCTTTACCACAAGGGAATGAGCAAATAAAAGCCTTGGAAATGAAAATAAATAAGCTTTGCTAATACCTCACCTAAGGAGCAGAATATAAGCCCATCAGAGCTTGGAGATATTTAGAGGTACTTCTTTGCTTCTTTATTAAGCAGTTACATAGTTATTTGACCTTCAGAAACCGAAACTTTAGAGAAGTAATTGAAGTTGTTGGTAAATATTCTATTTACAGAAAGCTGATCAGTGGTGTAGCCGACAGTAACTCCTGTACTTAGTAATTGGGTTCTGATTTCCAGGAAAATTAAATATATTCTCTGAAAGTTTTATTAAGATATCTGTGTGGGAGTTTTAACTTGATAAGTCACAAGTGATTTAATAAAGCTCTCCTGAAAGCCTTTATTTACTAACTTTTAGCAGACTTCATTCTGATACTGGAGAACTTAATAGGGCAAAACAGGATCTTACTAAAATAAAACTTATATTTTTACTCACTGTTTCCCCAAATACACTTAGTGCTTTCACTTCTACTAAGCACTCTGCTGTAAGCTTTGTGGCCCAATTCTGCTTCTCATCACATTTTGAGCAATTTGGTGTAAAGCCTTTTTCCACTCCTGTAAAGTCAAGGCTGAAGCAGCATCTTCCCTGGGCTCCACATAGGAAACCACGGTATTGAGTGAGAGCACTGCTACTGATAAGTAAAATTCAAGCCCTGCCAGTGGTTTCCACTCCGTGGAATGGTTTTGCGCCATTTGCATCTGTTTTCTTAAATATAAGGGAAAAAGTTAAATAGCATCAAGATTCTGCTTCAGATATCCCGTGCAGAAACCTTCCTCCTTCATTCCCTCTCTGCTCTCCAGACGCTTGCAGAGCAACCACTTCAGGGCTGTCTTCCAAAGCCTGTTACAATAAATGCTTCGGCAACGGCTGAAAAACTGATTTTGAGTTACTGTAAGGCTACAGCTGCATCACCTGGGCATTTGAAGATTGTTGAAGTTTGGGATAGATGTATCCTAGTTTGCCATGAAAGCTCCAGTGAGCTTGGCTCTCCCTTTTCCATGATGGGGAACTCATTTTATGGTGTCTGTACGACTGTGAAACCCAGGTCTTTGGGCAGAAATGCATGTGAGCTGGTGGGACTAAGGAGTCCTTTCGAGGCTCCTGTCACCATGAAATGCCTTTCTTGCTCCATTTACCCAAGCTGGTCTGGACCTTTCTCTTTCAGACCTCTTTCTTGTGTCTCTGCCAGGCTCAGTTCCTCGGGCATCTTCTCAGGTGTAGTCTCCTTGTGCAGCCAATTTGCATCTTGCTCTTTTCTAGTTTCTCAGTCTTTCTCTGTCTGCATCATTACACTCCCTGCCTGTGCAAGGGACCTTCTACCTCACCTTGGTCCCATTTTCTCCTAAGCCCCGTTGTCCAGCTTGACTGTGTTGTCCTCTTGGTCTGTTATACTGGTTTCACATTTTGCCGCGTATGAGCTGGCCTGTTGTATATTTTCCCCATGCTCTTTACTTCTTCACTCAGGTCAGGATTGCTTTGCCATGCTGTTCTTGCATAGCTGATCGTATTGATCAGATCTTATTTGTCCTCTGCGTTTTTCTGGTCCACATCTAAGAGTTTTAGTCAGACTGGAAAAGCACACATTGCCATTACCGCTTTCTGCCTCTTCAACCCATCTCTTACACTGCTTTATTTTCTTAACCAAATCTTCCGTTTTCTTGTTGTTCCCTATTTTCAATGCATATAAAACAGTTCTTTATTCTGCAAAGTCCAGTAATTTTATTCTGAAGACAGAGGAATCATTGAAAGTGCAGGTGAGATCTGTGCTTTCAGTTCAGATGTTAGATCCTGCCTGGTTTTGGCAGCCTGACCTGTGATGTTAGGAATGTCTCACTCAGCTTTAGCCTAAGGTGCGCCCAAGACACGTGGACCTTTCAGTGACCAGCACAAAAGGAATTTTCTCAAAGGCTTAGCTACATTTTTAGGAAGACTTTCAACACATGCAACAAAACCCCTATCTTTGACTCAAAATCAAACGCATCTGTATATTCAGTTCTTACTCTAAACCAAAGAGACAAAATACATAAAACAGAGGCTTATTTGAAATTTAATATATGCAAGATACATTTTGCAGTTTTACTAGGAAGTGTTTTGTTTGGTTTTTTTTTTTTTTAATCTTGTTCTTTGGATGTTCTGGAAAACTTCTGGCAGAACTTTTCTAGAAGATGATAGTGCAAGATAGCCTCAGTCTTGGGAAACATCATAAGCAAGGACAGAAGAGGTTTTGTAATAAGAAGTCCCAGTGAAACTTAACACACAGTGCTACCAGCCCCCTTGTAATTCGCAGCAACCCTGACCAAAGGATGTGGACACCCTCTAAGAGACGAAAATCAAATGCTTCATAAGCAAGTGATCTAATATTCCTCCTTATTTTCATCAGTGCTAGGAGGGTTAGGTGTATTCCTTCAAAGCTCATTTTAATTGGTTTCCTCTTCTAACCACACTGCAACTGTTTGACTTTCTTCTCTCTTTCCCTCCTTCTCCCTGCTCTCCTTTTCTCCATGTTTTCATCCTTTTTTTCCTTCCATTATCCTCTGATCTCCGCTTTTTCTCAGTTGTATATCTTCAAAACCTGACTCAACGAAATGAGTTGACTCCTTATTCTGAAAGCAGCGCGATGTGTAGTAGTTACTTTAATCTTGTTGAATAACGAGTTTGAAGCCTTGGTCTTGGTGCCAAGGAAGTTGCTGCTTAGGAGCTTCAGCCGTGGAGATGACAGCTTCACAACTCCAAAAAGGAGGAGTTATCCTACGTACCTGAGCTAATTCCTCTCATGTTACTCACTAAGGCCCAGGACTGACGTTTTGACCTAGGCAGGGTAGCTGGTGGAGTATTTTAAGTAGTTGTTGTTTGGTGATGTGAGTCCACCGTGGAAATCACAGAGGGGCCGCAGGGTCTTGTATGGGGGGATTGCCATTCCCAGGCAAATAAAATGTGTGGTAATGTATATTTGATTCTTCTTCTGTTCTTCCAGGGAACCGCCCGAGTCGATTTTTATCCACTTAATATCATATTCATGATAATTCATCATAAATATTCATCTATTATTACCACGACACGACTTTTTTTGTAGTATGTTGAATTGGAATAGGATATATTGTGTATGGTTATTAGGGCTGTCAGGGTCACTCAGATTATTTTGTCTCTCCTCCTGACAACAGGAAACCATTTGTTAACGTTACCTTTGGAACACAAAAGGAAGTTTTATTTTATTTTATTTTGGGTTTTTTTGTTTTGTTTTATTTTGTTTTATTTTATTTTATTTTTTAAAGAAGCTGTGTGGGGTAGTCCGTAGCAGTTACTGGATTGTGTTGCAAATTTGACTGAAATGTTTTTTATCTGAATCCTAGACTTGTGAAAAGCTAGGTTCGCCAAATTGGAATAAAAGAAATAAAAAGGCATTGAATGAAAGCACATTGATTTTTACACCAAGGTAACTGAGACCAAACGCCGGTCTTTGTCTTCAAAGGTTAATCTCTCTTTAGGAAATAAGCAGGAGGCTCAATGACTGATGCTGATCCTGAGGTTTCTTTGGTTCGAGAATGCACAATATTTTATTTTGAGTTTTTGCTTCATGAATTGTGAGGGGAGAAGAAGAATCTAAACAATAAACTCCCAAGGTTCTTTTTTTTATGAATCTCTTCTAGATAACACAAGATAGGAGAAAATGCTTTTCCAGCGTAAAGCAAAATGCCACCCATTTTTCTTAGGCCAGCAATTTGAAAAAAATCAGAAGGTAAAATACACACTCCTCACTGTAAATACGTCACGGGCTATAATAGAAAATAAAACACTGTATTTGCCAGACCTGCTTGGCTGCTTTTTGCCTCTCTAGTGCCATTTTTTAAAATTCCTTGGCTTGTGGAGGTGTGTTTTGCCAGCACAAGCAAGGATTGAGACCTTTTTAGCTTGTAGGACCTCGAAATTGCTAGCTGGAATTTATTCTGTAGGGTGCTTTTTCAGTGACACTTAGGCAAAAACATTTTCTTCTACTTGACTCCATTTTCTATTAACCGAGGGGGTATTAGATATTGTGGTAACTTTTGATGCTGATGATGCCAGACAATGTTTAGAGGCACAATTACAGCAAAGACATTTTGTAAGCGTATCAGCTGAAAAAGAAAACTCATTGGACTTAACTACATATTTACAGTCTACCTCTACCTCATTTTGGAAATGTAAAAAGATGGAAAAATACTGTGATAAATTGAATAAATGGAAAGTAATTAGCTTTTCCTTCATGTTTGCATTTTCATAGTTATTTCTTTTTCCCATTTCTTTTCTAATAGCTCTTTCCTGGCAGTAATATTTCTTCTTTTGCAGTTATCATGAGCTTTGTTACCAGGAACTTGGTATTAGAATTTTAATTTTTTTTTTTTTGTTGTCCCCCCTTCAGTCTTGACATAGAAAATGTATATTAAAGTAATATAGTTTAGGAAAGTCCTCTGTCCTCCGTGAAAATAATTACAAGAATATATTTCATGTGATATATCGAATAGGCTTGTAACACAAGTCCTCTTACTTTAGGAAGAATATTATCCTCCTGAAGTATTTACTAACTCCGATCCTCACCACATTTCTGTAAATGAAAGCTTCTGTAAAACTGTATCTTACAGATGGGGAAACCTAGGCAGAGCCGTCTCGTGGGAAATCAGTGTCAGGAAAAGACCAGAACTCTGCAATTCTTGGCTTTGAAGGCCAGGCTTATTTTTTTGTGACTGCACCGCTACTTTCTAACAGTATTGGATGATAATAAACCTATATTCAGATGTTTCTGAGCTCAAGATCGCATGTAAAATATCGATACGTGATATGGTGAATAGTATAATGTGATGAAAAAAATTCCTAATAGCGCTGTTTCAGTGAGGTCTGACATGAAATGGAGCCCCACGTTGAGTTCGGCAGTGCGCACGCAAGGGCCGCGCCATTCATTCATGTGCTGCTGTTCACTTCTGGAGAATGCCCTGGACAGATACAGGGTCAACAGGAGGCTGATGTCATATGAGGTCTCTTATCAGCCTGTGGCATCCTTCATCGCCCTCCCCAAGTCTGTACCGTATCAGTCAGAGCAGTACGGGACCTCAAGTTCCTGCTGTTATCCCCCAAACGAGGAACGTTCCTGGGATAAAGGCACCTTCCAGCTCCTGGCTGGAGGTGCGACAGAGGGGCAGCGCCCGCCTCGCAGCAGCAGTGACTGCCTGTGCTTGTCTTCATGTGCATTCTTTCAAAAATGTCAATTTTTACAAGGGATTGTGCAGATTTTCCACCTTTTCCTCTGCGGTGCTTTTGTTCTCCATCCTCACCACACCGTGCTTCCCTGCTTGCGCCACCGTGTGCCTTTGCCCTCCTTATTATCCTCCTTTTTGGTTCTCCTCCTTTAATTACCATGCAGTTTTATTTTTGCTTCCTAATTTATATCTTTACTGTGTTTTGGTTGTTTTGTTTTTTTTCTATCACCTATAGCACACTCCAGTGCTCTCTGCAGCTTCTCTCTATCGCCAAGTCTGATTTTACTGTGTTCTTTCATTTTTCTCAAGCCTATGTCTTTTCCCTTTTCTCTTCTATTTTCCCCTATATTTATCTTTTTCCTGCTGGGTTTGGATATGCCATCATTTTTTAGCTTTCAACTTGAGTGTTGTTTTTCTTTTTTTTCCTTCTTGTGTTTCTCTTCCCCTTTATATTGTTTTGCCTATCTCGTCTACCCTGTTTGCTGCCAAACTCAGTCCTCGCTATTTCACTTCCCCAAAACCAAAGGACCAGTGTTATCCACTTCAAGGTCTGTGTCTTAGAAACTTCATTTTCTTCACTTTTAATTACTGGTTCTGTGCTCACAGACTTCCTCATCCCCATCCCTGCCCCTCACATCTTCCCTGTGCTCTGCCGCGGCTGTGCCTTTCCCTGGCTGATGTCCCCAGTCCCGTTCTCTCCTGCCCGGGTGTCTCTTGGCTCGCCACGACTGCTGCCCAGCTTCATAAATAATGAGTGATCCTTCAGTGGCCTGTTTTATCAGCCATTTTCTAGCAATAATTGCAGGTAGGCAGAAATCCGTCTTCTAGCTCTTGCTAGAAAATAAAAATTTTAAAAACATTTAAAATGCTACTTTAACTTCTGAAGATTTTGTACCTGTTTTAGCATTGCCATTTCCCACCTTTGCCCATCAGACATTCAGGTGATTTTATGAAACAGGGAGGCAGAAGGAGATGCACCCCATGTGAATTGCTTGGATTTAAGGCATTATAAAAAGTGAAATATTACCACATGGCCTCACAATTTGGGATTCTCTACTGCTGAAAATCTCCCATGCTAAATGTACTAAGAAGATTAAGATCAACCCTTTTAATATTGCTTTTAGCTGAGCTTATTTGTAACCCTGTCAGAATATGTAGCACCTTAAGAGATGGCACGACAGGGCTGTTGCTATCACAAGCATTCTGTACACTTTATAAACCCTACGTTTTAATATTTTTTTTAAAACAGACTGCATTTATTTTGCCCTTTTGAGCAAGTCCTGTCTCTTTTCCACAACTCTTCTCCTTTTTAATTGCATAGCTAGATGAGTCTTTCTCCAAATTCTAAATAACTGTGATTATCACCATGTATGATAAGTTTACATATATTTAAAAAATTAAACTTAAGTCACAGAAGACCATATGGGTCTCTTACTGAATTTCACTCAAATCCAGGAGATGAATATGCACTGAATAATGTAAAGGGCTACATTTTTCCTTTTTTTTTTCCTTTTTTTCATGTTTCCCATCACTGGTCGGGGATATGGGTATCCTGCAGCCCCAGGGAATAACTCCAGTTTAGCCAGTCTCTGTGCTTTCTTCTTCCAGTTACAGCAATAGGTAAGGCGCAAGGGCTCGGGCTGAATTCACAATATCCCTGAATAGCAGGAGGGTGTTTTGGTACCATTGATTGTATAGAGGAACATCATCATAGTGCTATGAAGTTACTTTTTAAAAATCATTTTAGGCTGAAAAGAGAGATGTCAAGTCATCAATTAATCCTGACAGCATCCTTCTGTGCTGAAAAAATAACACACCCATTTTATAAACAGAAAATCTAAGGCAGAGATAATGGAGGCTCAATACTGGTGCTGCTGCTCCCTCCCGTTCCCCGTTTCAAGGACAGTCTTGAAAAGTTTTATTTCAGATTACAAAAGGGAAGCCACTAAATCAGGCTGAACCCTGGGCCACGTTCCCACACCCAGACCACTAAACCTCAGCCAGTTCATAAGAGAGACTTCAGATGGCTTTCTTAAAATGTTTTAGACTCCAAAAAAAAAAAAAAAAACACCAAAAAAACCTACTGGGTAAAAAAATGCAGTGTGAAGTATCTATATGTGGAGATTGAATGTCTCCAACAGCAGTGCTGTCAAATTGGAGTGTAGGTATGGTGCCTAGGTCTGTTTTGTGGCATTTGCAGCTGGAGTTTGGTCATTCTGTTGTTTTCGTGTTCTTATGATGAAATTCAGAGCATCTTCATACCATGCCCAGTTTTTATTTTTCCTTTACCAGATGCATATCAAATCAACTAAAAATACAAGAGCATTTCAAATACCTAAACTGAACAACAAAGCCAGAGCCCAGAATCATATTAGCTTGATTTTTTCCCAAACATAGTATCTTAAAACAAAAGTTTGCATTTTAATATCAGGGTTTTGTACAGTTTTGCACTTCTTTTAAGGAAAAGGAGTATATATAATTAATACTGTTTAATAAAGCTCAAAAATGCAACAGATGCAGCCAAAAGTGCACATCATTTTGAGCAGATCTTTACAGAACAGACATTCCATATTGTGTTCATCTTTTTCCACGATCACTGCTATGGCAATCTGGTGTGTTTAGCAGTTGTTGCTGAGTAAGGCAGACTGGATTGTATATGATTTTCTCCATGTCAGCCAAGAAACAGAGCTCTCTTCTTTTTGATGCAGTAAAGAGGTGGTCTTGTACTATTTATTGCTTTCTACCAGGAGCAGCTCTACCTTTACTAACTTGCAAGAATAATACTGCATTGTGATGTGTATGTGAATGGGCTGGAAGTGTTCTGTAGGTCTTAACTGAAAGTAAAACGGTGTGGTGTGGAAGCATCACAGGAGCTGATAAATCAAATATGACCTCCCAAATAGAAAAGCTAAGAGTTTCACAAAACGAGTAATTAAAATCTGTCAGTATCGCATAAAAGCAAAATATTTTAAAAGGGGATATGGAAGGAGGATCACCTACAGCAGAAAACCCATAAGAGAGGCTCCAGTGCAGAGGAAGCGTTTCCCCTTTCAGCATTCCTTCTGGGTGCCAAATTTTCCTTCTGTTCTTCCCCACCTATTAAACAAAGCTGCAACTTCCAATTCCTATCAGTTTTCCTAAATATGTGCAGCTTATGTGGCTTCAACGAGCTGTAAGGCTCCGTGTTCTCCTGCCAGCTCCTTGACAATGTGGCTCCAACAGCATCCTCCACTTTTGGCTGCCTCCAGGACCCCTGGTCTCTTCTGGAAAGGGAGAGGGAAAGCATATCCTTTGCTGGAAGGACTTTTTGTGACAGTAAAGCCGATAGCGGGGCTGTGAAGAGCTTGGAAGGATCCCTGTAAGCGTCGCGGCTGTCTGTGGAGGCTGCCTGCTCTGCGCACAGGGTCCTTCAGCCCACCTGGGGATGAGCCATGGTGGCTGGGCATCGGAGGCAGGGTGGGCTGGGCAGGGGCACTCCCCCAAACAGCACCCTAGGGGAAACTGAGGCTAGTGGGAACCATCATCATGAATTACACCGGCTCCCAGCATCAAAGCTTCTTTTCCTTGCAGACTTTTCCGATAGAGACGTTCCCTGCTAGCCAAGTCTGAATTCTCTACTGTAAGCCCATTTTGGCTCTTTCAGCTGGGCGCTTGGAGGGACCTAAAATACTGGCGATGTGTTTCTGCACATAATTTACCTACCAGAAACAGGTGGCTGTTTTAAGGGTGAGGATGCAAGCGAACTAGTAGGCAGTTCTGGGGTCTTTGCAACTGGAAGAAATCCTCTCTCCGAGCCAGTGCTCGTATCCACTTCGGTTACTGGAACCGCCGTGAAAACTCCTGGTTCACAGATGTGAAACAAATTACGAAGCTTATGCAGTTGCATTCCTCCTTATTATTGGGAACAAAACAAATCTGGGAGATGGAGGACTTCTTAAAGTCATTATTGTCTGGCTTTATTTTAAGAAAATGCAATGAATTCTGAAAACGCCACAATTCCTGAAGATTTCTCGGCCTAGGGAAGTTACATTAATTATAAAGATTAATTTGTTTTAATTCCCTAAACCAAAAATATTGACTGAATGGGAAATTAACGCGTGTAGAGCTGCAGATGTCATTTGGCTTCAGAATTCCTGAACAATAAAATTATTAATATTTCATATAGCGGTGTGACAAACCTACGGATTCATTCTACAAAATTAGCCTGTGAAGAAAGACACCAGGACAGCTGAGCTGTAGACTTGCCCTTCAGACAGGAAGGAAAACTGGAATTTTCTAAAAAATAAGTAAACCCAAAATATTTTAAAGACATATGGCACACATCTGTCTGAAATACAGTCATTTAAAGCAGAGTAATTAAACACAAGACATAATATTCACCTGAGAGTGGGGGAATCATCTCATTTTTAATATAACTTACCAAAGTTGGGGAGTTTAGCTCATTTGTGGTGTCTTTTGAACCTTCCATTCTCTGCTAGTGAAGAAGATAGTTTAGTAAACTGGCTTTTTATTTTCTGTTTAGGTAACCAACCTTGTGTTTCAAGTCACTGGGTGTCACAGCCATGCAAACCTTTGGTATTATCTTCAGCCGAAATTAGAAATAAGTACAGGTTTCTGATTTTCTGGTTGAACTTCCAGATAACTCCTTGAAAGTCTAAAGGTAGAAAAAAACTTGTGTTGGTTTATTCTTTTCTCCTTTACCTAAAGCAATGAATGGATCTGAAGCTTTTCAGGAGGATGGCATGGATTCATAAAATTCCAGTTTGGGAAATCCTATGGTTTTAGCAAAAGTTTTTTATTAACCTATTCCTCCTGAAAAGGGGGGTAAACTGTAATGAAAATGATATACATATTTTTTGACTGGGGGAAAAAAAAAAAAAAAAAAATTTTTTTTTCCTACCGTACCTAACCTGCCCCTTTTTTAACATGATTTTGCCATCAGCTAGGTGAGCGATTACACAGTCCCTTCTCGCTTTCAAGAGTTGGTAATTTGAAGAGTGAGGGCATAATTTGAAGGCAGGAAAGGGAGATAAGAATCTGATGAAACTGAGGTTTGATCCCAAGTGCTGGGTTGAGGAAAGTGTTCAGCTCTGCAGTGTAAGCAAAGAGGGAAATTATGCTGAAGACATTTGGTTCTCAAAAGTACAATTTAAGAGAAATACAGTTCTGATAAACATTAAAAAAGCAATTTCACAAGTGAATGTAAGTGATGCTGAGATAAGTTCTGTTTGTTTTAAGGGAACATGACAAAGATCCTGAAACTTTCTTTAAAGTTCTGCTGAAACTGAAAGAGAAAGATCTACCTTTTCACGTGTCCGTCCTTGGAGAGGCTTTCACTGAAATTCCAGGTACCTTTCCTTCTTTTTCTTTACTGTAAAGTTATACTATAATATAGATATGTCCAGAAGTAGTTTTCATGTACATATTTTCGCATATTAGTGAAAAGGACATGCTTAAAATCTTCATAGCTGCGAAGTAAATAATATTGAAATGTTGTAAAATGAAAATTATTAAAGACAGTATGCATTTTTTATTTTACTTGGCAGTACAAGACGTTATGACTTGTGTTTCAGCAAGACTTCTATATTTATTTAAGTAGATAGGTGTGAGTCATTGGATGGTTCAGATAGGAAACAAAGTCTTTCAAGGCAAGGTCTCTCATCTGAAATCCAGACTGAGGTTTTAGCAGGTGAAAACAGTTCCCTTTCAAACGTAGGGGTAAGAACTTCTGTGGAGAGCTTCTGGTTTGTATCTGGCATGAAAGTAGTCATTAATCTTTAATGTTTTTATACCACTCTTTTGCACGCTCCTTCCGTTTCTTGGTTTCTGAGAACCACTACTCTGTAAACAGCTTCACCCATCTGAAACAGAAACAGAGTTTTTTCTGAATACACACAGCTTTGTGCCTGAGATATTGTGGCAATAAAGAGAGTAATCAAATCCTATACTGGGTGCACTTGTAGTAAATTAAACCGTTTAAAAATCTACATTTTACAAGCTGCAAAATACCTGATGTTTTAGCTGATACATGTTTTCCAAAATGTAGACATGCATCCCTCCACCTCTTTGGTCTGCAAAAATAGGCTTGGGATTAGTTTATTTGTCAGTCCTGTCGTATCTGTTGCCTGCTGGACTGGTTATATTTCACTTGTTTTAGGTTTGATTTTGTGGTTTTTAAAGCACCAAGAAATTGATGTGAACCAAATAACTTTTGGGTCGCCAAGTGTGGCACAGCTGGACTGGAAAAAGAGGTAATAATTTGGTAGCAGGAAATTCTTTGTGTTTTCTGTCCACTTCTTTGTAGACAGTTTTCTGAAAGCCTGTTCTTCCAGGCAAGTCGTATCACAGATCCCAAGGCAACGTTGCTTTCCAGACTGAGCACACCAGATTTCTTAGAAGGAGAAATTTATAAGGAATATGTGACAGATAGGAATATATGATGGTGCACTGCGGGAACAGATTCTATTGACACTCATTTTGGATGTTGTTACATATCTCATTTGTGGCTTCAGTACTTATGAATAATGTAGATCATCCTAAATTTATGCCAGTATATCAAATCTATATGCCGCACCTCTTGTCTTGTCAATTCATTCATCCTCATATATAAATAGAGTCTATATAAAGGGCAACATGGTGAAATATGTCTCATCACCATGCATTTGATAAGGCCATATTCATACAAATGACATATGCAGGTCATTGCTAACAAGTACCAATAAAACCTGTTGCACATACTTTACTGAAAATCTATTTAAGAGATTTTTTAACAGGTACTTTTTAATAATAAGTTGTTGGCGCTGTGTTTCCTTTCCCTCCAATTATGGGACCAAATTCCCTCAGTATTGTAAATGTCATGTTTACAGTCATTGTTAAGAGAAGTGTGTAACGTACTTCATAATTCAGTAATTGTTCATTTATTTGAAAACCCAGATTTTCACTAGCTTGGTTCAAAGCAGATGGCAAATATCCAGTAGGAAGTTAAGAATTCTTTAATTGTTAGTGGTGCTAAAGCTGGAGTTCAGGCTGTAAAGGAACCAAGAGGTACGACTTAGGGCTTCAGGCAGGTGTGCTTTGGAGGGCAGTTCCTCCCCTGGGAAGGGAGCGAATAGCTCTGTGCCTGGCTCTTGGGTTCTGACGGTGGTGCAGGAGTTAAGGCTGGCAAGTATCCCAAGGATAACCAAAAGTTCCTCCTTCAGAGTGGCAGTTGTTGTGTCTATCTCATCTTTGATCTTCACGCATGTAGCACGAGCATCATTTTCAATTAGAGGTTTGAGACCGTTTTCTGTCATTGGTGCTCCTCTGTCCTGGGATGTAAGGTGTGCTTCCAGCGTGGGTTTATGGTCCATCAAATTTTGACTAGATAATGATAGCAGCAGAGCAACATGTGTGTTTGGAAGTCTGGCACAGACATCTGAGCCCCATACTGAGAAGCAGAACCTCTCCATCATTATTTTTCAGCCCCAAACAACCTGCCATCCTCCAGCCATCCCCTCCTCATTCCCCTTCCAGCCTCCACCCCTCGAGCTCCGAAACAGACTCAGACCTCCCTCAGAAACCTGACTGCACTTCCTCCAGCTTTTTCACCGTTCCTCCATCCAGTCTGCTTGTTTCCACCCTGCCTGCCAGCACATCTTCGGTCTTTCCTGTACTCTCCATCTGGTCCCTTTTCGTGTTGCTTCTTCCTTTCCCAGCCCAGTGCTCTCCTCCTTTCTTCCAGACGTCCTCTCCTGAAAGCACTGGTGTGGAGACCGGTGGGTTTGCTTCACAGGGCTCTGCAGTGAAGAGCATGAGCAAGGAGAAGGGGCCAGCTTTGATCCCACGAGGGCAGGAGTGACACAGCCGCTATGAGCATCGCTTCATTTAGGGCTGAACAATCTAACGAGAATTAAACTGTCGGCACGAGACGAA
>NC_079295.1:39714705-39799705 GCF_023638135.1 Falco biarmicus | reverse complement strand
ACAGAAAAGGTGAACGCTGACAAGATTTCAGATTTTTTTTTTTTCCTGGGGATTGAGGGAGACTGAAGTTAAAAATAAAGTCCTCGTATGGTCAACATGTTGGAGGAAATTCAAAGACTCTCATAAAATAAACATATTTTAAGAAGTGTTTTGAATTTCACTCTGTAATTTCTGGCCAGCAGAAATTACAGTTGTATCTTTGGAGGGACATTATGTCAGATCAATGGTCATTATGCAAAAAAAATAAACTGAAACCTTGATGCTTTAACCTATTCAGCTATTAAAATGCAGAGACGAAGAGGATAGCTTTCCTTCAGGTTCGCTACTAGAAAACTTTGCACCGTTGTGTCGCATTTATAAAATATTTGGGTTTGGTGTTACAAGAGAGACATAAATTGTTCCTCAAAACAGCACGAGTACAAAGCCTCGCAAGCTTTGGCAAAGGAATCTCATCAGCATTTATTAAAAAAAAATGACAGTTTATGTCCCCCAAAATAAAGGAAATTATCCAAGGCATGTGCAGGAGCAAAAATACCCCAGCCCAAAGCATGCTGCAAGTTGTTCCTGGGCTATATTTAACTGTAACCTTTGGAGTCTTAAAGTCTAAGGAGAGTATCCGTTGTGCCAGGTACCGGGGATCGTATGCATCTGTGTGCATGGACCCGTATAGCCCAACGTGCGCACGTGTGCCCTCGTTTCTCTGCAGCATTATTAAGAAAAGCTGTCCATACTTCACCATGTTGTTACATGTGTCTGTCTGCTGATTATAAAATGTGTTAAACAGTATTTAAAAAACAAAAAAATGCAGAGCTGCGCTTTGATTTATTCAGCGAACAAAACATATGCTTGCTGTTCTGTTCTATGTAATTCATATGATCAATAAAATTTTCTTTAAAAAGAGCAACTTTGGCATTTAGAAGGATTATGCTGCTGAATTAAAAAATGTTTTGCTTGCTGTATGTAGTCAACCTCAGTGCTCTTGAACCAACAGAAGTTTTTGGCTCACTAACGTCTGTTTTCCTGTATTTATTATTTCTGATCTTCAGGGTCGAAGCTGTATATTGCGGCTGTTACCCGCTGTGTCCCAAAGCCCTGGTGTACCCAGAGATATTCCCAGGTAGCTGCCTCGTTGCATATTCTTTTTGCTGAAATGTATTACCGTGATTCGTGCTAAAATACAAAGTTTGAGCATAAACTTGAGCAAAAGCAATTGTTTATTTGGCAAGCCAACATGTTAGTGTTAAGGAAAATTTTATGTGTTTTAATACATTAGACGAAGTTTATATTTGCCATCTGTTCTTTTAAGATAACACAAAAGCAAGTTTTGAAATAGCATTCTTCATTGTTAGCATACACAACCAGTAATGATAGATTTTTGTTAAAAGGTCAGTGATGTTGCAGCGGTTTGCAGATTTTTTTTGATACACAGTAAAAAAAACCCGAGGCCTGAAAATCACACCAAATTATTTAAACAATTTAATACTTAATAGTATGCAACTGCAGTACAGGATACACACTCATGTAGTACCAGTTCTTTGAAAAATCTCATCACTAAATGTATCACATATGCATTGTGTTACATTAGAATAATGTATTTTAATCACCCAAAGGAGATGTCTAAACAGCACAACTACACAGTCTTATTTAGCATTAAACATCCTTGTGAGCTGAGGTAACCTTATAAAATCATGCTTAAATAATGTAAAACACGAGGCGGCACAGAGCAATATGCATTTTTAATTAGTAAAGTGACTAATATCGAGTGTGTGCTTTGAGGTTTTTGTTTCATTAAAAATGTATCTGTTTTTCCTGCAGCTGAATATCTGTATTCTACACCTGAACAGCTTTTTAAAAGGCTTCAGAATTTCTGCAAGAGACCAGATACTGTAAGGAAACATCTCTATAAGGTAGTTGTTCAGAATAGTTTTAGATGATATAATGCCATATTGAAGTACAAAGGAAAAAAACCCTTAAAAAAACAACATTTAATTAACATACTAATGTTTAAAGGAAACATGCTAGGGAGGGATATTAGCTGTTACACTAACAAGGATTAATTAAACTAGATGCCAGTTGTATTAACCTAGGTCTTATGAAATACGTGCACTTAATGCATGCTACATGCTTTTTTTTAATTTATTGTTTTCTAAAATGACTGTCCTTTACATTTGGACCCAAGAGGCTTATAAAAATGAACCTGGATTAATGCAACTCATTAGTTTAAAAGGAAAATAAAAGAAAGATCCTACAATTATAGTAATGAGGATAAGCCTACCTTCCTATCCTAATTTAATCGTCAGTCCTCAAAAAATGCAGGTGAAAGGTATCAGGTAAGATTTCTCTGCCTTTTGGAATTATCTTGAATTCTTTTCATGATCATGATTATTTTAACGCTTTGCTTTTTTAATATGTGTTGAACGTAAAAAAGTTTATCGGAAGCATAATTTACTGATATTTATTGTGTCCTGTTGTTTGCATTTATTTATGTGGATAAGGTGCAGTCTCAGTGGCAGACCCTCCATTCAAGTTTTTATTGACTGTTCAATGCTAGACCAACTTGCACATTTTTAAGTGGTGTATTTATACTGCTAGCAGTCACACTTTCTTTCTTTTTTTTTTTTTTAATTACACGATTGTGGATGAAGCACTAAATTTGACATTATTCCAGTGAAGAGCTATTATTACACGATGCTGCTGTTAGAAAAATAACTGCTATTTTCTGCATGCTGATATGTAAATTTACAGCGGTTTATGGCTTTCACAGTCCTGGCTATGCCGTGGGCAGGTTGGATACACATCACCCCTGCACAGGAGAGGTGTTTCAGCTCGTAAAAAACCTGTATTCAGCTGAAAAGGCTCGGGAGTGCATAGACACACTCCTCGTGTTACCCGTGCAATACAAATGCGGTCTTTTTAGCCTTCCCTGGCTGTCGCCGTCCAGGCACACTGTTAATGAGCAAGTCGAGTAATCTCCTTCTTAATTTGGAGGCTCACGCTGCCAGCAGACCTAGCCTCCTCTCTCCACCTTCCTCCCTCTGGGGACCAGAAAGTGTTGGGTCTTGCTGCATGTCGTCTGCCTCCCTAACCCTTCCCGCACACGTCGCAGGAGGAGCAAGGGTTTAGCCCATGTCTGACTTTTTTTTTTTTTTTTTTTTTGGTGACCTAAAAATAGACGTTTACATAACGATACATCAAAGATGATGTTGTTTCTGCAGGAAACAGTTAAACTTCAAGAAAAAAGGAGAGAACCAAAAATGCAATTTAACACCCAATTTCAAGCTCATTATCTTTCATTGTCTATTAACTTGGCAATGGTTCAGAAGGTAGCTCATAATAGTTTAAAATGCTGACTGAACACTTCCAGTGTTCAGCATTACTTCTTGAGTCAATACTATCGTATAGTTGTATTTGGTGGCTTCAAAGGGAAAACAGTCCTTAAACATTTACCTTGACATTTGCCAGTGCTTCAAGCTCAGCTAATAGTTGCGTTCACACGGGTCTTCTCTACGTATGGATCCCCAGCTCCTAAACAGAACCGAGGTGCCCTAAAAATGGAAATAACGGTTGCAGAAATGCTGATGTAAAATAGTATGGGGTTAAAATGTGTGTGCAAGCCCTATACGCAGCATGCTAATTTGCTTGAAGGATTTTTATTTATTTTTTTTTAAAACCCCTTGGGGTGATTTGCAGGCAGAAGCTGAAGGTGTTTTATCCTCCCCCTGGTGTAGGGTTTGTGCGCTGTTAACAGCGCAGCCCCATTCGGATCTGCTGAGCGTTTGAGCTGAAGGTCCACAACAGGTAGCGACTGAGCCGAACGAGGGATCGTTTGCAAATTAGTAAAGCAGAGGCTAATCCCAAACCTGCAAGCATCAGAGGAAAGATCCCTGTTGTCTTTAATAGGCTTTGGATCAGCTCAGAAAATACTGTTAGAGTTGTCTTTTTGTACCTACACCCACGTACGCCAGGTCTGCCTTCTGCAACAGAACGACCCACAGAACCTCCTTGCAAAGTGCTGGCCGAGGCGTGTGTAGTTAGTGTCATTATAGCTGGGACAGCGCTGGTGTTTCAGAAGATGAAAAAAGGGAAATCGTGAAGGGTACGCCAACACTTCCACCTGATTCTCACTTTTTTTCCATCAGGACAATATTTATATACTATAGTGGAAAAGGAAAGGGACCCCAGCACAGCAGGGCATGCTAAGTAGCTGCTTGTCCTTCAGAAACCTTCCTGACATACTCTCTGCCTGAAGTTCATAACGCGTCTGTGATTTCTTGAAAGTAAAAATGCTTTCAAAGCAAATAGTGCTTTTCTCTACTGGTTGGGGATTCTGCTTCTAGTCTGGGAAGTAATCATCATCAGAAGTACCTTGGCTTATCCTTTTACATATTGTTGGGGTTTTATTACTAAGGATATCCATAATAATTAAACAGCGGTCTAATTAAACAGGCAGTTTATTCCTTCAGTTATCCTCAGTGCTCGTGCTGATAAAGTTAGGGGGCAGAAGGGAGATAAATGGCAGCGGGGCAGGCGGCTTAGGGAGGCGGACACAGCCAGCAGCCCTGTGCGGACGCACAGACCAAGCCATTCTGCTGTACCGGCTTCACTCAACGGAGGAGATGCACGCTGGCACACTTTTAAAAATGTCTGTGATGCAAGCACCTATGAAAACCTTTCCAAATGATTGGAAAGTATTGCTGACCATGTGTATTCTCACAGCAGGCAAGGGTGGGCTCGTTTGCATTTTGACATCGCCTTCGACCAGTTATTAGCAGAAGATTGAGACTAGTGGAAAGTGAACCTCGTTTCAATTATTTGTTCTGTTCCAGTTTTATGGAATCAAACATTGCTGTCTGGTTTCTTGGTGTTTGTGGTCGCCACAGTAAGCGCCAGAATGAAGCAAGTAACAGCAACAGGGCATCAGTTTCTGTCAGAGTACACTAAAGGACCTGTCAGTGTTTGCAAGCTCCCTATCTAGTAGACTTAAAAAAAAAAAAAAAAAAAAGAAAGAAAAATAGGGCAAAACATTTGCTTCTGCATTATTTTCTTTAAGTTTACCTTTCAGTTCCCTCACTTCAGTTTCTTAATTTAAAACAGCATGTATAAAGAGTATACAGTGGAAAGGGACAAGAAGAGTTGCCAAAAGCCAGGCATGGAAGGAGCTGACAACTTTAAATAATCTCTCCCAGCCCTCCCAGCTGAATGAGTGCTGGTTGACATGCTGTCAGCTTCAGTTCCTACAGAAAAATCCTACTCTCACTCATGCTTGTTTAATGGAGAAAAGAATTTGGCCCACTTTCTGACATTCATCTTCTCATTTCCATCACACTACAGAAGCTCACCTGCATATGAAAAGACACATGGCGTGATTTTTTTTTTCTTTCTTACACCACCGTAGAAGGAAGTCTGCTGAATTCAAAGGGATTAAACTGCTGTAAAATCAAATTAAGATCCCAGTTAGACCGTAGACATCTGAATTGTTTCCAGTCTCAGGATTTGGCTGTGTAGGGCAGTTCTAACAAAACTTTTTTTTTTCTTTTTTTTTTTTTTCCCCTTCACTTTTTGCTCTGATTTGAGATAAAGCAGCATCGTTGGTACTTCAGGAAAACATGTAGAAGGGAAAACTGCTCCTGTTCCAGCTTTAATATTTAGGCATAGCTAGGAAAGCAGCAGGCGGCATTCTCAGCCTAAGGATATGGGGTGCTGGACATGTCAGGGTGCAGGGGACCTCATACCAGCTGTCCCATCAGCCGCTCAGCCCTGTTGCAAGGAGCAGAAGTTGTCCTAAGTTCTTGTACAGGCCATGTAAGAGCCAGGAACGATGCCTCTGCCCTGATCCTTACCTGCTCCCCAGCACAAACTCCATGAGAAACCCATTTTTCTGTAAGGATGCTAACTGCGGCTCTGGATCAGCACGCCATGTGTCCAGTACCAGTTTTTTGATAGTGAGCAGTGAATACTGGGGAGAAGGGTGGCGCAAGTAGGAACAGGTTATTAAAGACCTTCCCTTTGTCTTTCACAGTTAGAGATTGGTCCTAACCCTGGACTTGGAGGTTTTATCATCTTTCAGAACCCTTTAGTGTTAAACGTTGCCAGGCTGTGTGTAATAGTTCTCCATTTGACATCCAGGCCCTTGGAAACGCCTGTTCTTGTCTTTCACATCTTTTCTGTAGCAAAGTCATTCATCATATGTTTACAGATGGCGTTAAAAGCATTTCCTTCAATTTGGGTCAGGGTTTCCCCACCTTCAGTTGTGTTGTCTTATTCTGGAGTTGGTCGCCTGGAAGCAGAAGCTCCCCATCCATCTTTTCTATACCATTCATTATTTCATAAACATTTGTAAAGCACTTACAGTATCCCAGTCTTTTCAGTCTCTCCTCGTGAATATAATTCTATTTTTATATTCTAATCTCTCATCATTCAAGCCATTTTGATGCTTGAGAGCTGTTTTTGTGCTGGGGCGATCACTGCCTTGCAGAGCATTCTAGGCCATGCCATCGGTTTATGCGATGTGTTGTACTCTGATAATTTCCAACCTGTTCCTGATGGAGCCGAACCTACCGTTTACTTTTTTAATGGTGAATGTATATTGAGCAGATGTTTGCTTACAGTGTTCTCCAGATCTTTTGTCCTGAGCTGGTAAAGTTAATTTAGAGCTTTATAGGGTATGCAAATAGTACAGATATCTCCATCCATCCTGCTGGCTTTCTGTTCATCAGCAGAGCATGTTTGCAGGGGAAAAAAGAGCAGTGTACTGAGTTTGTGCTTCTGCCTGGTTAGTATTAGGTGCAGGTCAGGAGGAGGTTAGAAGCGCAAATGGGAAACTTGTATTTGCTCCCTGAGATGCTTGATTTCCAGCGAGCATAATTCAGAATGGTTTCGGAGGGGGAGGTGGTCTAGATCTGCTTCTCAGAGCCTCTGTGGGAATGTTCTAGCAGCCTGTAAACTCGGGAGTGCTGTGTCCATGCTCTCTCATCTCTGTTTCAGTGCGAAGGCACGGGATCCTAAGTAAAATGTATATAATGTAAGGATCTCTTATGTGAAAGAAAACTTTGGTTACTTGTTTAGAACATCGAATCATAGAGTAATTAAGGGAGGTATTTCCGGAGGTCATCTGGTCAGCCTCTGCTCAAAGTGGGGGCCAGCTTCGAAGTAGGATCTCACTTCAAAGTTGGATTAAGTTGCTCGGGGTTGCATCCAGGTTAGAGTGAAGTCTTGACACTATCCCTTCCCATATGTATGGCTGTTATAGGTGAAATCCAGCTGGCTTAGGAGGTTTGCATGGGTGAGAAGATCTGCTGGACTGTGGGACACAGTTTAAGCATTTTGGGCCGACCTTAGGTCTGGAAGCAGCTGTGATTAGGATCGCCCTACCACGTGTGCTAATGTGGATCCTCACTGGGGAAGAAATGAGCGAGCCGGTAGGCTGTTGAAGTTGCCTACTAGGTCATTCTGGGATCCAACCATACATATACAGACATCATATATATAAGTAGACATATATATAAGTGTGCATATACTTACATATATTTGTGTGGACCGCACATGCATTTCTTCCAGGTCTTGCCTTGCTCATGCTCTCTGAGGTATATATGTAGGAGATTTCAGCTCTGAAAATGTTTGTCTATGGCTCGCAGCACTTGGCTGAGCTGGTAGGGCAGGAAGAAGGTGTTCATTAAGCAGGTGGTTACATGTGCATCTTTCAGCATAAACACCAGGACTCTGAACTTTTTATTCTAACAGTATTAAATAGCTTCCAATTTAGTTTTAGGAAGCAAGTGAAAAGTGGCAGATGAACCACAACTGCTGTAAAACAGTAGATGGAGGAGTGGGTCAAAGGAAGTAGGATTGACTTTGAAAGAAAAGCTGCAAAAAGCGTGAAAACTTATTTTTTCAGCAAAGTTTCTTGAAATTACCTTGAGAAAGAAAGCCTGAAACTGTTTTCCTGCTGTTGTAGTTGGTCAATGTGTTCTAAGCCATCCTATGCAAGGTACCCACCAGCTTATCTTGCGTAGACTCGCATCCCACATTTGGTGTTTTTTGTTTAAAAGCAGAAAGAATGAAACTTTTTTAAAGACCAAGACAGGAAACTGCAGAGCAGACCAGTTTGTTCAGGGAAATACTGATACTTTACTGAGGAGTATTATATAGCTCTGACTCCGGCCTCACAGTGCACCCAGTTTGCGTAAACCAGTGCTGTCTTTTGATGGTGGTTTCCAAAGGTGCTTGGAGTTGGAAAGTTGAGCTCCAAAAGTAATTACTACAGGCTGCTTTCCACCTTGATTCTTTCCCAATACTCACTTACGGAGGGAAGGAGCTAGGTCATGGAGTAAAGCTGACCCAATGCAAATTTCTCTGTAAATCACTCTGCTGTCTTGCCTGCCAAGTCTCAGGTTTTGTGCTGAATAATAGTCTCTAATTCTTAATTTTGTTAAGGTGTTGTTTTGGTTTTGTTTTTTTTAATGCAGAAAATGTACGCCAGATCAGTAGTGTCTGCTTGAACTCCAGCTGTCCTGAAACAGCAGGCCTAAACGGGATGAACAGTCCTTGTGAAATTCTAAAGGTTAACTCTGAGGTCTAATGATGGCAGAGTAGATAATATTTGCTTTGGTTCTGATCTTAGGACATGGGAAACAAAGAAGTTGATTATTTCATAGAAGATATTGTACTGCTACTGTCATCTTACTGTGCTGCCTGTTCTTCATGGGGAGATCTTGCTTATGTGAAAACTTTGCTTCTCTTGATCTCTGCATATTTAGGAGATGTTTGACTGAATCCCTATTTCTTGGAAAAAAAAAAACCCACCAAAACCAAAAACCAACAACCAACGAATGCCCAGACCTTCGCAGAGTTATCACTCCCCCCAGAAAAGGAGTTGAATTAATTCTCTCCGAGGTTACCCTACAATAGAGCCCAGAGGCCAGACCAGCGATGGTCAGGCAGGAGAGTGAGGCCCTCACTCCTGCTGGGGGGTGGTTCTGCCATGTGGGAGGGCGAGAGGGGCCAGTCAGTCCCCGTGGGTGTCAGGTCCTTGGCGTGTCTGCCGGGACCGCCGATGAAGCAGATGGCGTTTGGTGGTGCTCATCCAGGAGCAAGCACCCTGGGGCCGCCGACCAGCTTACCTGTCTTTAAAAATAAAATGCTGAATGCACCCAGATAACGCCGCCTAAGTGTTCCATGACCGCCTGGCTTGCACCCCTCGGGTCACAGCGCGTTGCGGCACGGAGCCACGCTCCTTCCGGTGCTGGAGAGATCCCTTTTGTGTCCCAGCATCTAACGCGGCTTCGTGCACTTTTCTCTTCTGCTTCCTCGTAGGGCGAGACGGCTGGCTTTTCTTGGGCAGCGCTCGGCAGTAAATTCAGGTCTCTGCTTGCAGCAGAACCGAGGGAAGATTTGTGACAGATGGGGCTAAGTCACAAACTTGCAGCCTCAGGCAGAATTGTGGAAGTTTCCAGAGTGTGCCCATATTTACCTGATCAGAGAGAAAAGAAAATCTGCAGAGGAAGCCGAGCCTGGCTGCTTGTCATAGCTGACACAGAGCCATCTGCCACAAACCTGTGGCGGCTTCAGATCTCCAATCCCTGCCACCACCCCAGCTCAAATTAAATACAGATTCTTAGAGACGTTATGATGGTTACACATGTCCTCGGCATCACATGCAGGAGACTGTTCAAAAAAAATATGTGGCCTGTTGTGTAACCGCACTCATGTATCCCATATGTGGTGCCACATTGAATTTCCGGTTGAATCTGTTTTTATCCTTTGTACTGGATGACATGGTGCCTGAATTCTTTCTTTTCGCCGACACGATGGCAGCCAAGCTGCAGCTTCAAACGCTCACACTTGGCTGAGTTTCTACCTAGGTTGCCAGGTTATCATTGGAGCCTTATTGTGTCCTCAAAGGGCCACAGGGCCTGAAAGGAGGATCCGAACACTGCCGGACTAATTGGGCAGCCATCTCCGGGTTGTTTGGAGGCAAAGGGCTGCTTTAGCGCTTTTTTTTTTTTTTTTTTTTTTTTTTTTTTGGCAAATTAATGACTCTCTGGCACGGGGGTTTTTAAGTGAAGGTATTAATAAGGGGTCTGGCAGGTAATCCCATGATTCGTGGAGTTACATTTGCATTTAATTAATCTTAAAGAAAGCTGAAAGATAAACAGCTGTAATTCAAACTAGCATGGGAAATATGCTACATGGTGCCATCTATCCGATAAAATGAAAGCCGAGACACTTGTTTTATTTCTCTCAAGGATGGAGAACAAACAGATAACAATCAAAATACTTCCAATAAAAACCAGTAGTTTAAATGTAATGGCAGTTCATCAAGAATCTTTGCATCCAGTTACAAATACAGTCTTTTAAAGATAAATCACTTATGATTCCAGCAGTCAAGCGGCTATATTTGTTGATGTAAAATGTTTTGAAGATGTAGATTGTACAATAAATTTTTAATAAAGTGCCCACTGCAATTTTTAATTAGCATATCTCATTCATGTATAAGTGTGTACATCTATCTGTATATTTATCACTATGCGTATCCTTGTGTCAGAGTCAATGAATGCAATTGTGTCTTTATCTGATGAAGTAGAATCTGTTTTGCAAGCGATAATAAAACATTATGACAATTCCAAGATTTCCAACTCTGCTCTGGGAAGAATCAAGAAGAGGACTGTCGGTGAGGTGTTACGATGTGAAGCCCGGTAAGACCTCGGTTTGCAGACAGGTATGGTTTCAGCGCCCCGTGTGTCAGACAGGGTACCTCCTCTCCCTCTCCCAGCAGGCTGTCACCCATCAGCAGCCATCAGCATCTTCCCTTTGCCCGAGCACCGTCCGCAGCAGGTGAAAGCCACGGGCTGGTCCCTCTCCACATATATGCCTTCTGATTCCATCAAGATGCTGAAATGTCTGTTTTCAGCGTGAGGGAAAGCGTGCAGTACCTCTCCTTAAAAAAAAATTACTCCATTAAGCAACCAAAAACCTGAGGGACATCTGATGGTAAGTGTTTGGGTATTTTCCTAGCACTGCGAAGTTGTAATGTTGCAGTAATCATCTCTCTTGTATGGTGGTTCCTCTTCATTTCTGCTCAGCCGAAGCCCAGATTGGCTGTGGGTGTTGAATGCGGTTGAGTAGAAGTGATCTTCTCAAGGCAGCCTGTGTAGGTGTGGTAGTCACACTTGGTAGAGCCGAGGAGCAGGACTGCCTTGCGCTTTGTACCAGAGGGTATTGTAGGTGTTCATTAACGTTATCGCACCTTGCACCAGCAAGAGCAAATGAGAATATTTGTTTTGTTTTTACTGATGGGGAAACTGAGGCATGGCGCAATTGAAGCGAATCGGTTCGAGTTTCACAGTGAGTCATTCTGCAAACCAATAAAAGGCAAAGAGACGCTGTAACGTCGCATGAGGGCTTGTGGTGAACAGGCTCAATACACCAATTTCTGTGGTTTTGAGCTGAAGACTGCTGCTGTCCTCGGTGCACACCCTGAGCAGGCCAGTGACCAGAGGAGGTCTCACCCAGCTGCTTGGCAAGGTGGTGCTCTGCCTTGGTTTACTGACTGATCAGTGATGCTGTAACCATACCCAGCTCAGTCTGGTAAGTGAGGCTTCATCTTGATGGAAAATTTTCCCTCCGAGTCACGAACCCTTGTAAATAACGGTTTATAATAGAAACACTGTGAGAACTTTGAATTGCAGGGTAATAAATAGCAACGCTGCATTATCTTCTGGTATTTCTTTACATTCTCAGTGAAGATGCACAGCTGCTCTGGAGTGAGGAGGGGAAAATGCCCTTCCCGCATGTCCTGGGACCTGCAGGTTGGCCTCATGTCAGGGCACCCTGACGTGTCCCTCGAGGTCCTCGGTCAGGAGGGTGAGGTAGGACAGCCAGGTAGTTGGAGGCGATGCTTCCCCCGAGGCAGTCTTCCCCCGTAGACTGAAACAACCTGAGGAGTTATGCCTCACAGTTTCTGAAGATCAAACGAGACAGCCGCTCCACACTGCTTCATTTAAAGCCTTCGCTTCAGAAGGTCAGAGAGACAAACTGGGATCTCAGTCCCATTGTTCCTACACACATGAGTAAGCAGCGAAGGCAGAGACCTAGTCTTATGAGCAAAATGACGGAATTAGACCTTGATTTACTTTCATATTTATTGATGTTTCACCTGCACTGGCACAGCCAACTGCAGGTGCTTTGGGAGAGGTTTAGGCAGGGAGCGAGGGGCGCAGGCGTTTTCTCGACTCCTGCAGACACAGCGAGTATGCTCCTACCGGAGCCTCCTTGCCTCCTGCATCACTACAGGCCAGGCACCTCATCCTGCCATCCTTGTGTCTTAGTACTTGAGAGCGCAGGAAACACAGGTTTATTCCACATGAGAGTCATCTTTTCCCATATAATAGAAAAGAAAATCCTAAAATAATTAGGGAATTTTGTAGCAAACAGTTTCCAGCATTGCTAGCCCTGCTCCGGTCGTGCTGCAGGCACCACGAGGAGCCATGCTACAGACCGGCTTCCATCCGCGTTTGCAGCGTTGAGACCTCTGACTTAGCTCAAAGCTGTTCTGAATTAGGAGGCTAGATTTTTCTAATCGCATTTTTAAAGACTGAGCCAGCAGTTCATTAGAAATCGTGGAGCAAATTCTGCTTCTCTATTACACCAATATAAATCTTGAATGAATTTATATCAGGATAACTGGGAGGGTAGAATGTACCTCCCATCTTGTTCCTCAGATTATTAAAAGTTAAAGGGCCTTGAAAATTAAATTCACCTTTCCCTGTTTGAGCTGTTTACTCTGTTTTTTATTCCAGTAAGGACAGTTGAAATGAATTACCCAGTCTCATTTCTGTTCATAGTCACTTTTAAGTTTGGTTCTCATGTACTAGCCCAAGACTAGTTTGTGTGGAAAAGACCGGAGGGCATTTTCTTTCAAACAAATTGTTTTCCTGGGAATAATTTCCTAGAGAATTATATTAAAACCTTTCCCTGAATCCTTGATTTTTGGAAAAAAAATATTTTCCTCTTCTATATCCTCGATTTGGGGGACTTGGCAGTCCTCTACTTGCAGATATAAATGGGTGCCTTAATGAAAGTTCTTGAGAATTTTACCTTCTAATAGGCTAACCTTATTTAACTGAAACACTTTTTAAATGATTCAGTCTGGTAAGCAAGGCTGCATCTTGCCTCTGAATTTTGCCTCTGAGTTATGAACCCTTGCAAAGAAGGTTTTATAATAGAAGCACTGTCAGAGCTTTAATTATAGGGTAATAAATAGCAATGCTGCATTATCTTCTGATATTTCTTTACATTCTTAGCGAATATACACAGCTGTTGCTGGAAACCGATAATCAAGTGCTATGTAACTGTGCTACAACTTAGCACCCACCCTCCGATAGCGGCAGCGGCGGCAGCGGCGGCAGCAGCCAGCGCGTAGCGGGGCGGAGGCAGCGGGCAGGGGGTTCGGGCAGCGGGTCCCGGGCGGGGGGGGGGGGGGGCTGGCCGGGCCCGGGGAGCTGCCCGAAGTGCATCTGCCCCGGGGCGGGGGGAGTGGGACGGCGGCATCCCCGGGAAGAGCTTTTCCCATCCCGGCCGCCGGGGCGAGGCCAGGGGGATGGAGCTGGGGCAGAGCGGGGAGCCAGGGTTAAACGAGGCCAGTGGCAGCGAAAGCAGTAATAATAATAATAATAATAACAATAATAATAATATGGACAATAATAGCGCTAAAGGGTGGGAGGGCGCAGCGGACGCTGCGGAGCCGGGGGCGGTTGCGGCCCCGCCGTGCGCTCCGCACCTCCCCGCGCAGCCCGGCGCAGCGCTGCGGGCGGCAGAGGAGCCCCCGCTTCCCCCCCGCGCCCCCGCGCCCCTCCGCCTGGCTCCGCGCCCGAGGGGCTCCGCGGGACGGCATCCCGCCCCCCCACCCCGCCGCTGGTCATTAGCGCTATTATTGATAATAAAAAACATGACGTTATTTCGGAAATAAAATTATTTTGTAAGTTGTATATGCAGAGACTACCACACCGCGCGCCCCGGAGTGGCCCTTCCGCGGCTGCGGAGCGGCTGCGCGGGGTAGGCAGCCTCTGCCCCCAGCCCTGTGCGCCTGCCGCTGCCCGGCTCCGTCTCTCCCACAGGTTGGGTGTCCGCGCTCAAAAGGAAAAAAAAAAAAAAGGCAAAAACCCACAAAAGAAAAAAAAAAAAAACAACAACCCAAAGAAGGCAGAAATACCCGCAAAGCCGGCAAGCAGCGCGGGCGCGGAGCGCGGCGCTGGGGAGGAGCGGAGGGCTGCGGGCGAGGGACTTAACCCTTGGAGCTTTGAAGGCGAAACAAGGTAAGGCGTTGGAAAGGCATGTCTGTAAACAATGATAATTAGCCTTTTCCAAAATCATAACACTGATTAAAATCTCTGATTCATTATTTATTCATCACAGAACCTCTTCGCAGACCTGGGAATAGTGATTAAAACCTAAGTGCTGCTTAATTCCGCACAGCTAGAGAGGCGCCTACCAAGGGGTTAAAGCAGGAAGGAAAGAGGAAACCGAGCAAACAGAATTCTTCTTTTAAGAACCAATACTTTCTTCTTCCCTTCCTGGCAGGAATACTCCTATTCCCCCAAATTTTGGTATTATGAAAATGTTTCTCATACGAAGTACAAGTGTTAGACTGAATCCAGTTGGTACTGAAATTGCAAACACACTTTCACTCCTAGAAAAGCCAACAGAAAGGAACTTCTTTTAACTCCATAATAGCAGGTTACATAGTAAATGAACAACTGATGGTCAACGGGCCAATTATGGTATAAATATCCGTTGTTTACAGCGAGGTGTTAAATGAGCCTTTCGAGCACAAAGGATCAGACTGTCTAAGCTACAATTTGTGCTTCATCCCATTACGTCTCCCCTAAAAAGGCCCGTGCCGTTGTAGGTAATGTGCGCACAGAACATATTTCTTTCTGTTGATTTTAGTTTGCTTTAATTCAATACACACTCTTGTTTACTTTTTAAAATTTAAATAAATGTCAGCATTGTATAATTTCTATGTTAACAAAGCAGTGAGCAAAATCCCTTGTATGTTTATAAAATATTATTGTTTAATTCACATAGTTTAGGAATTCCAAATGTTGAGAATAGGAAGGAGGCCAAATACCATCTGTTTATAACTATGATGCATCATCATATGTGTACTTTAAAAAAGAAGAAAAAAAAGCTTGGTCAATCATGCCACTGTTCTATCTGCTAGGAATATGGTGAGGGTTTTAAAATCGCTCTGTGCAATTGGCAGGAAATTTTGGTAGGGTTTAATTCTGAGTAGGGGTGTTACAGGAGTTGCTCACGTCTGTGTTCCTGTCGGAAAAGCTGCGTGAAATACTCACGTGCCCCGGCTCCTGCAGGCACATATTCAATCACTTTCTCCCAGCTTCAGTAGTTCCCCCTTCTACAGACCAAGAAACGGGCACTGGAAGATTTCTTTAAGCTCCTTATAGGTTTGGGGGGGGGGGGGGGGGGGGGGCGTGTCGTATGCATTTGGGGGTACCTTTTCCAGGGAGTCATACATTCATATTCCTGGATTTTTAAGAAAGAAAGTGTGATGGTTTTGTAGCCTGCCTTGCAAAACACAGTTTATAGGCTATCATTCAGCTGATTCTGCAAATGTGTGTTGGGGTTTTTTTTGGGTTTTTTGTTTTGTTTTTTTAAAAAAAAAAGCCTCTGTCAAATGATAGTAGTTTTAGGTCCAAGTTAAAATAGATCCTCATTAAAAATAATACATTCCATACTACTGAGTTGTACGTAACGTGCATTTTAAAGAGAAGGTAGTCTGCAGGCTTAAAAACAAAGAGAGTGTCTCGAAGTTAAGTAGATAAGAAGATTTTTTTTTCCAAACCCAAGTTAATTAGCTAGTACGTCAAGCCTCATAGATGTCTTCCTACCTTTCAAGGGCTGAAGAATCCCCAGTAAATGTACTTAAACTTCCTAGCGAGGGCCAGTGAGATGAATGCAGAGATTAGGGCGAGTATTACCGTGCCTTCTCAGTACATCCCAGCTGCAGTTCATCCTACTATTGATAATGATGCTTGGAGTTACTGAGGTGGTTTCTGAAACTCACATATGGGGTCCTTTCCCCAAGGATGAGGAATAATAGCGGCACTCAGGTGGTACGGGGAGGGTAAGAACAGATTTGCAGTTATCTTTGCCTGATGCATGGTGAATTTTTGGTTGCGCTGATTTAATAAATTGAGAGGTACATTTAGGATAAGGGCTGTAATTCTCTGATACAGTTTTCATTCTGTGTTAACAAACGGAAGAGGGAGGGTGAGGGGGTGGGGGGAGCACAGGTGAAGGGAAAAATGTCTGGGCTTGCTGGAACCCAACCCTGGCAGAGTGCTGGTGCAGTATGAAACGTTTTGTGGCCAAACTCTCAGCAATTTCTGTAATACCACAATTTAGCATACTATACGCTGCGCTGAAATGCCTGGGACTTTGTTTTTGAACTTCTTCCTTTCTACTGTTACATTTAACTTGCAGCATCTTGAATTACTTAGCTACACCCAGATAGAAAGTTACAGCTTCTTTTGCTCTGTGCACTGTGCTGAGCTGTTGCTGCTAAAAACTGCCCGTCAGGGTGTGAAAGCCCTTCCCAGCTCTTTCCTGTATGTTTTCCATTATAAGTCAGTCTTTAAGGTATCTTTCTGAGACAATTTATTATCTTGAAAGGCTTTTTTTAAAATTATTATTATTTTTTTAACATTAAGAAAAGGAAATGCCTTACACACCTTTCTGAAATAATCTTTATGGAGCTGGTTCTGTCGAGAGATAATTTGCTACCATGCAGTGTGTTTAATCTGCTCACGCTGACACTACAGGAGTGAAAAGCAGGACAAAAGATACCTTCTGTCACTGTAGTTTGCAAGAAGTCATAAATGTGAAATGTAT
Organism: Falco biarmicus; assembly: GCF_023638135.1. Classification (NCBI taxonomy): domain Eukaryota; kingdom Metazoa; phylum Chordata; class Aves; order Falconiformes; family Falconidae; genus Falco; species Falco biarmicus. The sequence continues at coordinate 39,782,794 of NC_079295.1, read as the reverse complement.
ACAATCCCAACTCAAAAAAACCCTGGTATTCTGCGCCAGCTTCAGATAGGCATGCATTCCTGCGTATTACTTCATATTTTCCATGGCTATGTGATCCTTGTCTCCCAAGCTGAGATAGCAATCAAGGGGGCAGATTGTCCAATTATGATGTGCATACCTGTCCACCAGGAATTGTATGGAACCCTCATACTCATTTATCACTTCATTTTTACACGCTGGAGTAGTTTTATGAGATACACTTGATAGAAGCAGTTTCGAAGGTTGCTAAATACCATGTTCGTTGCATGCTTGGTTTCATGCCGTTCCTGGGTGCTGGAGGGTCAGTGCAGATGGGTATTTCAAATCTTACCCAAGCAGAGGTATAAATTCTGTATAAAAAGCTGTGGCTGAGGTTATGACCCCTCCACCCCTGACTCCAGCATAGTGGGCATATCTGCTGTACCTCTGGGCAGTCATCGGTACCTGAATTGGGGCCAGCAGCTTTCCATCCAGCAGCTGCACGTCTTGCACTCGTGTCTGCTGCGAACAAAACATGCATTGGGCATGAAGCACGCAGTAATCCACAAGAACGCACTCCCCGGTGCATCACACTAACTTCTAATCCCCTTTTGGGGTCTGAACACCTTGTGTTCCCGCTAGCGGTGGTAGCTGAGGACATTCGTCGTCTCACAAGCTTCCGGGCATTAACATTTAACCGTCCTATAATTTGTTTTTTAAGTGAAAGCAGGGAGATTAATAAACTTAATCTAGCATTCACACAGATTTGAGGACAGCTGACCTCTGCCCTCTAGAGACCTGGGCTCATTTAAGAATCTGCATCTGAGAGAGCCCCTACAGTTGTAATGTCACAGCGAGCCCTGTCCCCCATGGACTGCAGCATCTCACCCTCTATTTCTGCAGCAAGAACAGTGGTGACAAGGAATTTGTTTATTTATGTCTCCCACCTCTGAAGGGGTCAGTGTTAGCAAACACAGCTCCCTTCTGCAAGACAGCAGGCTAGAGCAGCGCTCCTGGGGGAAACCACAGCAAAAGTAAAATCCTGGTCAAAAAATATTCAATCTTCCGATTTGTTTCTGTTTAGGAAAGGGGAAAAAAAAAACCCCAACCAATAACAAAAAAAGAAAAGGGGGGGGGGGGGGGGAAGCTGGAATGTCACCTCTTTGTTTTGGGGCACAGGTCTGCAAGTTTTGGTATTATCCTGTAAAAATCCCCAAATCAGCAAAGCCTTTCATGTGGAAGCATTCAGCCAATGGAAACGCTGCCGCAAACTGCAAAGCATTATGTATGGAGCTCTTTGCACATTTCATGTCGTACAATTCTTTGGAAAAATTTGGATAGGAGTAGTTTGTCAATGCTATTAATAGATATGTTTAATGCAGAAGTGTGCAATGTGATGAACAGCCTTGGCAGGAACCATATCCAGCCTGATTGTATTGTAATACTGTTTGATGCAGCAGTATGTTTGATCAGTTACAAGTGATGAGTATCATATCACATCAAACAATTTAATACAGTCTCATTGTATGGAATTATGGCTGCTGTCAATCAGCATGTGGCCTATTCCTTGCAGATCTGTCTTTGGGAGCTGGAATACAATGGTAGCTACATAAGCATTAATAAATAAAGTGCTGCTGGAATTCCATACAGACCTGTTGAGATTTTTGTTTCTCTTTCATGGCCTTTTTATTTTTTATTCCACCCCCACACACCCCGTCTTCTTCTTCAATGCCGCGTGGAGATGGGCTCACCTGGTCAATAGGACCACCAAGGGTGGAGCTGGCGTGCTTTGAAGAGTGCTTGGAAAACATCTAGCAAAGATACATGAGAGTTGTGAATTTTGTTTTTTGCAAATAGCAGCCTGAGTAGAAATCCACTGAACTTGTTTTCTGCTGAAGCTTCAGAGAGTCTCTTTTCTTGGCTTCCTCGAGGGGGAGGAGCAGCTACCTATTAAAAATGCATATGTTTTGTCTTACTGCTTGGCGCACCTCACTTGATAACCCCCTACTTTGGTTTGGGGATGGCACTCTTTGAACTTAAAGTCTCTTCCTTAGGACTGATATATTCAAGGTGCTGGAGGGGAAGCCTGTATCAGATGAAAGATACGTATGTAAATAACGGTGCAGAGGTGGGGTTTAAGGCATTACCCATTTTCCTATCGGTTTCAGACATATGCTGCTCTGCTGCTGCCTTGCCTTGCGAAAGCTGGGAATCCCTAGCACAGTGTATGATTTTTAATGAAGTCATACTCTGCTGCCTGCAAATATGGGGTCATGCTACACTTGTACAGGAGCGGTGATTTCAGTAATGTTGCTTATTGTGGTCAAAGAGGGCAGAAGATTGCCTTTTTGCATTGTGTGGCTCTGGGGTTTTGGAGCCTGCACAGACAAATTGATTACGTTGCAGTAGGCCACACATTCGGAGAATAGAGGTGTCATGCTGGAAAGCCAAATTTCAGCAGCTGATTAATCAACGTAATGACTGTAAGTTTTTCCACCTTTTGCTACGGTCTCAGCCTGCAAATCTAAATAACTTTCCTACTTGGACGGGAAACCTCAGAATAAATTTTTGTAGATACTATAGGAAGTGGTTGTTGACTTAATAAATTACACATTTCCTTCTGCATAGCAAATTATCCTAGGGGTTAAAATGAAGCACAGTTAGAGATAGGGACAGAAATAAGGATAGCTGCATTTAAGAAAAGTTTCTGGTTGACTTTGAGGTGGTGGCGGAGCTCAGCGCTGGGTTGGAGGGGTGCAGCCTGGCATTCCCCAACTTTCTGAAAACGGTGTTGACTGATCACGACAGAGGACTTAGAGCAATCAGGGCTGCGGAGCTAGTCTGGAGGAGGCTTAGCATTTATGTAACTCAAACAACCTGAACTCAGAGGCATCCTTATAAAGCAAATAAATAAAGACCCGGCTTGCTCCTGTAATATCATCCACCTGATAATGCCTGAGCACTGCTCAGCCAGGTATTTCCTCTGCCTTGTAATCCAAGCAAGATAGACAAGACCCCATATGCTCTGTTTTCCATATGGGAATAGGTTATCCTGTTCCCCACGTTAATTCTGGAATCTTATGGGTTTTATGGACTATAAAATTGGCCACAATTATATCCTGCTCTTGCAAATGAATCTGATTAATTCAGAGCCAAAGAGCTCCATGGTGTCTGATAGTCTGGGTCTTTTACAGTGCAAGGTAATGTAAGATAGCAAGTATAAAATTATATTTGTAAGTGTCCTTACAGCAAAATTATTTTTCTTGAGACCTGGCTTGTTACATAGCTACAATACTCCAGAATCACACAGCACCTGAAGTGGAGCGTGTCCTACCCCAGTTTATCGCATGTCTGGCATTAATTGGCAATGGCTCCGTCTGAGACCGTTATCCAGTCAAATCCTGTAGGCCATGCAGGTCTGGATGGTATTTAGATCAGAAAACTCATCCAAGCAAGAGGAGCATTGGTTTGCCACTAATCCACAGGAGAGCAGTACCTCCACAAGGTTATTTGTAGATTATAAGGCCAAGAAAGGACTATTTGGATCATCTGGTGTCACGTGTATAACACAAGCCATATGACTTCCCTCAATTAATTCCTGTTTGAACCAGAAAACCTCATCCTCTACCGGTCTAAAAATTGCCAGTGATGCAGAAGCCGCCACAACCTTTGATATTATTAGATACGGTGCTTTCAGCGATGTTTTCTCTCCAACAAAGAGACAAAAGTGATGTTTGTCTCCTGTGATTATTAGATACTTGTTTCTGGGGCAAGGATGTCAGTCACGGCACTGAGACCAAAGTCCCTTCTATATCAACATTTGTCACCTGGGTTCCCCTCATGGTCCCATCTTGATCTAGCATCCCTCATTTTGTCAGTTTTCTGAGACTGCTGTTGCAAAGGGCAGCTCTTCAGCAGACACCATGGTGATTTTGTGCAGAGTGTGATGGTCCATTGATAAATAGTGGTCCCTGCACTCCTTTGGTGGGGTCCACCCAAGACAACCAGAAATGGCATCGCTGAAGTGATAACCAATACCTATAGTTAAAAGGTTTTGAATTGCTGTGCATTTTAGGGGTCTAAAGAAAAAAATTAGAAAATCAGTGCCATTGGTGTAGGTTGTGAAGCTCTTGCTGCTCACTGGGATGAAAGGCACCATATGTGAGACACGTTGCTGATTTCTTATATTCAGAAAAGTTGTTCTTAAAGAGCCCAAGGGCCGAGTGATTCGTGCCTGCTGTAGGGAGGTGTTTCATGGGTTGGTTTAGAGGTTTAGAAGCGTGGTTTAGAGAATGAGAGGGGATGCCATTCCCCCACTATACATTAACATAATGAGCTCAGGGTTAGCATTGTTGAACTGAAATGTCAGATTTTAATTATAAGGAGAAAAGGTTTTTTTTTAAAAAAAAATAAAAATCCTGCAGAACATTAACACTATTTTTGCAGGCATTCACCCTAGTTTGTAGAACACATCCATCTCCCTCTCCTAGCTGCACAGCCTATGAAATCTGTGAGAGGAATATAATTTCTTAAGCAGTAAAATATGCTTCCTAGCTAATGAGATATCCACATCTCCCCCATCTTGATAATAATAAGGAGCCTCACAAATGCAGTAAAATTCAGCTACACACCCCCCCACACCCCCACACCCTTTCCTTTCTTGGAGAATAGAAGGAGCAAAATTATTAGTGACTCTTTGTGGCGGGGAGAGTGAACCATGGGGCAACAGGACATCACTCTCCTTCCTCCCAAGGGGTTGAAAGCATCCTGCACCTAAGTGCCCCGACCCTGTGTGAAGTGAGGCACCTCCAGTCATGGTCCCCACAGCTCAAGGACCATGCTGGAGCAATACAGCCATCCCATGCACGTAGGATGCTCACGAGACAGCTTGCTTTGTGCAAACAATGCATGACCCCCCGGTGCGTGTGCCACTGACATACAACACAAGATCTTCAAGCACATCACTGAGAGGATGGTCTTAAAGGTCTTTTCCAACATAAATGATTCGATGTAATTCTATGTCTCTTCCTTCCTATCCCCACTCCCTCCCCCCTCGCCATGGTGCAGGACCCCCAATGAGTTAAAAGTATAAGAGCTGCTCAGAAAGAGGTCAACTAATAAATGATATCTAAATCCTAGTCCCAGATTTTCTGTTTTAAACATGCTGCACAACTAACACTGTGACACTTTGGCAATATGATGGAAAAAAATCCTGTGCCAGCTGACTGATGAGCACCCATCTTTTTTAATTAATTAGGTTGAAAAATATCTTGTGTCAGTTTGAATGTAGGGGCTCTTTCAGCTTCGTTTTTTCTGGATACATATATAGATATATCTATCTGCAGATTTGAAAGCCCAGCGTGAGGCCTCATAAATGATAAAAATATGTATATACTAGAATTATATACACACACACACACATATTGGATAAATTGATACTTAAACATATACGTGTGTATAAAATGTTCTGTTCTCTGTTCTGAGAGATATTTATAAATAGATTTTATATATATATAACTATTTCTATTATTCACAGCTTTATGTGTGTGTATTGTAAAATCTGGGTTGTTGGTTGTTTTTTTTATTTTCCCGTGGTATGCTTTTTAGTTTTTAGCAGAGTAATATATCTGATTTCTCTTTAAATTAAATGAATTTATTTGTCTGCCTTCCCTTAATGGAATCAGTTTTGATATACTCTTTGTTCATGCTGTTACAGGCTTCAGTCTAAGGGCTCTTTGTATTAACTTTTTTAAGTTACATTACAAAGAGGTTTTAAGATTTCCCAACAGGCTTTTATTTAACCAGGGCTTTTGATCTCAAACCTGCTGGGGCCTAGTGAAATCCTTACCAATTCTCCAGTAACTCCTCACTATTGGAATTTGAAAAGACCCACCTGAAGGATTTAACTCGCTGTATGGCTTCAGCCATCCTTTAGATGCTTCTATTCATGCAGACAGCGAGGGGGTCGAGGGCACCCTTTGTGATCCTCCAAGTAGCCTAAGGTGCCCTTTGCATAAGTTGTACTCCTGAGGAAATAAAAATCAGGAGGACACAAACCTATATACCTTATTTCCTGCTATCTTTACTTAAAGGAGGAGCACAGGGGGTCTGCTTAACATCCTTTGCTACCTAAATACCTTTTGGACATGGGAACTCAATAAAGGAACTTTCATTGCATCCATTACCCTACTGCGGTGCATAGCAAATTAGATTTAAAAGGGTACTTTTTCCCTTACAGCTATTTCTATCATTTTCTTTAAAATTTCAATTTAGTGTCTAGTGACAGAATATTCTGTAATGTACATTAGAACTATATAACACCAATTATGCTAACTGTGAACATTATTTCAAAAGAATTAGTTATATTAAGTTATAGATAAACCATTGGGGAAAAAAGGTCAGGTTAGGAAAAAAAGGAGCTATGTGATAATGTTTTAAAGGAGCAACATGAAGTGAATGCTCTTTTCATTTTTTAATCCTTTCATTTTGCATAACCCACACTGAAATTTCACTACTCGCTTGGTCTTCATTATTTAGGCAGGGGGACAGCAAGTCACTGCGCTCATTTACAGCTACGAGTTGTGGTGTAAAAACAACAGCTGAGTCTTGTGGTTATGGAGAAACATCATTGCCTCTGTTGGGAAAGGGATCACACAAACCCATGGAAAGTGTTTGGGCAGACACGGGTAACCAGGACACAGGAAAAAAAAAGAAAAAAAAATGCTGGCAGACCAAGCCTGAAAGAATATAATAACTAAGCACACTCTGCTCACAGTTTTGGTTGCCTTGTTCTTTCTCATGATTGTGACACACATAATATATTTGTTACCTGCATTTTGTGTTCGTTTTCTCAGGTTTTTCTTTATTATTATTATTTCAGTCCAATGTTAAAATAAAACCACTCCAAAGGCAGCAACAGCATCTAAATCTACCTTCTTTTTTCATGACTCATTTTCATTTGTTTATTTGTTATTGGTTTGTGGATTGGAGATTTTTTGAGTTTCAAGATGTTAGATGTTTGGGCTACTTCTTCATGTGCATTTGATCTGGATATGTATTGCATATATGTTTTTGTGTAGATGAGTAAAATAAGAATTCTTTATTTTAATCCTTTTTATTTTTCTTCTTTAGGACTGGTTTAAGACTTTTGCTGGAACTGTACAAGGTTTGGTTATTTCAATTTGTAGAGATTCCTGGCAAATCATTTGTGTTTGTTTGACGTCCTGTGGGATCAAACTGCCATGAATTTTGAATGATCTAAAAACCGTGTAGTTTACTTCAGCTAAAACTGCCTTCCACTTGAAAACATAAATCAGCTCAGTTGAAATCTAGTCGATGTCTTTTCTTTTTCTTTTTTTTTTTTTTCTTCACACTTGGGATTTGCCTCGGCTCCAGCTAGAGCTGGAGCATGGCTGTGCCAGTGCCCCACGCTCAGACGAAGAGCTGCTGTCGCACTCGGGGGGCTGGTGCAGGGTGCCATTGCTGCTAGCCCAGGGCTGGAGTGCTGAGCAGAGGACAGTCGTGACTGTTCCATCACATATCAGCAAAGGATGGGTCCTTGGGCAGACGCTGCAATATGCCCTGCCTGGTATTGCAACAGGCTTCCTCCGAGCGAGTTTCGCATTTTTCTGGGGGCCTTCTCACACTGGTGTAGAATTCTGTAACTTCACAAAACCCATAGGACACCAAGTCAAGACTCTTTTAATTTGCAAACACAGCTCCAAGTGGAGTTATAGTAGGAGCTTTCACTTTTTCTCTAGCAGCGAAGTGAAATTCAAAGCAGATGTGCACACAGGCATTGTCTCTGGGGGACGGATGATATTATTTCACCAGCTTGACATCCGTGGAGGCTAGATTGAAACCCAAAAATGTGCTGGGCTAGTCCTATTTTCTAGATCCTCTGAAAAGGGATTTGTCCCATCAAGTGTATTTGTGGATTCAAGCTTGCCTACAAACCTGGAAGCCTCGGAGCTGGGGCTTCAAACTGGATATTTTTGTGTTCAGAAGATGCAAACCATGATCGATAGGTTTGTGTATTTGTGGCATGGATGCGAGGCTTTAACATGAGCCCGTCTTTACAAGACAGTGGAAAAGAAAGGTAAATTGGGAGGGGAAGAAAGAGCTTTTGGTTAGCAAGGCCTGATGACGTATGTCCATGGGCACCCAGAGGAAAATGCCTCCGTCCAAGACCTTTATTCTTAAAAAAAATCCTGAGAAATTTTCTAGGCAATGTCATCTTTGCCCACCTTAAAGAGGGGAAGCTGTGCTTCTCAAGCACATCTTTTCCACCATGCTGTACTCATTGCTCTGTGTCTTGGAGGGTTTTAGAAAGCCTTGATTAACATGTGGATGGCGATGGATGCCTTTGTCGAGGGAGCAGCACCGGATGCTGCCCGGATGCCTGAATAGCCAGCAAGAAACCAGAGCATCCCAAGTTTTATTCCACCGATTCCCCCTGTGACCTTTGGTAAGTAACTTAACCTGTTGTCCTCAGGATCCCCAGTAAAATGGGAGACCTTAATACTTATCTGGTGGGATAACAGTGCTTAATACTTACCTAATTGGATGACAATACTTACCTACATACCTCACAGGGGTGTTGTGAGGATTAATTAGCTAATGTTTGTAAAGTGCTTTGGAGATGGAAAGGGGTATATAGTAGTGCTAAGCACTATTACTTTGTGCCAGCACTGAGACCTTAAAATGGGTAAGGACGGAATAGGAGTTTTTATATGTTTTAAAGTAAGCCAATTGTTCAAGGCATCCGGATGCTGGAATTATTTTTAGACAGAGATTTCTCAGAAAGTTGGGAAACAGAAGGGTATGATTATATGACCTGAAACCTTTTTTTGTTTCTTTTAGTTGACCGACTAAACTTAATCTTAGTTAGGTGTCATTTGATGAATTGTAAGAACTGCTTGTTGGAGTTTAAGATATATCAGTGTTTACTCTTGCTGATCAAACAATATTTCTTGAAATAAATATCTGTTACAATTTGGACAAACAAATATATTAAATAAGCCAGAGGAAGTATGTATTTCTGTGTTCTTTCTTTCTGTAAGCAGCTTCCTTTATCGGCATAATTCTGCTCTTGTTCCCATTACGGTAACTGAAAGGTAACACCACTGCAGTAAATGGAATTACACCAGATACAAAAGCATTATGTGAGAGCAAAATTATATTTATATGTGGTTTGAAATGCAACTTGACACTTGGATTTAAGGAAAAAACAAACCAACCATTCCTAGATATATATATAGAAATGCAACTTTAACAAAAATTGCCAAGTTTTTTGTTGAATGCTGTTTGTTTCATGGCAACTTCTAAACAGATTTTGCAAAAGGAAGGTCTGGTATAGCATAGAGCATATTTTCCCTTTCACGGGAGGAAACTTTTCAATATTTTTGCCTTTAAATATTTTATTTGGTTCCTAATGTGGGCTCTTGGTCCAAGAAAGCAACTTTATAGTTATCAAAGCGCCCATTTGTATTTTTTTTGCAAGAGCGTTTCTTCAGATCTTTTACTCTTCAACGTTAGAGAGAATTCCCACAAATTCCTGAAATCTGTTAAAATACAGAGCAGAGTGCTTACATTGGTATGTTGTACGTTGCCTGTCCCTGTTAAAAAGGCTGTGCATTTTCATTCTGGATATGCAAAAGAAATTTGATATACTGCTGGGCTAAGCACCAGGATTTGGTTGGCTCTAGGACCGATTCTTACATTTCTGCATCAGGCAAAAGTAAGAATGGATAACACTTGAAATAAAACCTACTCCAAAGCCTTTCTTATGGATATCAGGTTATTTGAAAACGTAATAGAGACCATTCACCGTAATCAAGGGTGAGTCAAGGAAAATGGCATCAAAGAGCTCAAAGCAGCCAAGAGGAAAACTTGACCGAACCCCAAGTGCGTTGTCTGTGTCCCAGCTGCCAGAACAACCGAGGATACTTTGGGGGAAGCCGGCCAGGAAGTCAGGTGCTGTTGTTGGAAAGGATATCTTCCAGATTAACTGGCATTTGGCCCTTCAGCTGCTGTGCGAGCCCAGCGTGGGCCCATGGGCGTTGAATCCAGCTTTGGACCACAGGAGGAGGATGAAGTGAAGTATGACTGACGCTGTCACCAGCAAGCTTGTCAAGCTAATGCTTATAATATATGCATACAGATATAATAGCTAGCTAGTGCTTTGCAGTTGGCTGTTCCTGAGGAGGACCTGGGGGGACAAGGGGACTTAGTGTTTGGGGAGAATTATCTGTATCTAGGCAGCAGAATTTGCAGACTTGGAAGCTGGTTAATTTGGTTGAAGTACAGTACTTTGCTAACCCCTTGGTGCCCGTCGTTAACATTTCCCAGAACAGGAGCGGTTGCCAAAACAGAGAGGATCGCCATAGCCAGTGCCTGGAGCTCAGAAGGTGGAACTGCAGACAGGGAGGAAAAGGTGGGGGAAAGCGAGAGACACATGCAATTTGATGCTGGGGGATCAAACAATGGAAGAAAAGTCAAAATCTGCTCTCACTGACCTGAGACAAACCACATGACCTCACGGTAGAATGGGATAAAAGCCCACTTCTACGGTACTTTAAGAATTATTAGAGATAGTGCAGCATCCAGGTGCCACCACTATGGAGACAGACACAGATATGCAGAGCAGCTCCCGTCATGGAGTGGGACTACACACTGCGTCATGTGATGGGAAAGCACTTTTCCCATTATCTCTGCTCTTGCAGCCTCTGGGAGACCTAAAGAAGATGTAGCAGCAGATAGCTTTGTACACCTGGATTTAATCTTCACTCTCCTGCCTTACACAAATCAACTCCATCTGATGGTGTAGTGTAGATTTCCAGCATATTCACTGGTTTGGCAACACTCCTTAAGAAAGAGATGTTCTGGGAGGAATGCACAAGCCAAAGTCCAACTTTCAAAGCAGACAGTGCTTGCTGCGTCAGTGATGGGTGATACACAGTTCAGCTCTGTAATGCCTGAAATTGCTTCAGTGATGTCTACCAGAACTTGTATGCCAAAGCATTTTGTTCTACTTTAACAAGTGTTTAATAAATAGCAACTTCTATTAAAAAAAAAACACAAACAACAAAACCCCCCTCAAAACACCAAAAAGACCCCCACAAACCAAAATTTTAGGTCTTTAGTAGTCATACAAATAAGACAGTGCACCTGAACAGGAGAGTTTCAAGGTGACATGTAGGCATCTGAACACAAGACACCTAGTGACTGAGGCTGCCTCTAGCCACTGGTGAGGCACAGGCACATCTGGGCTGTGATACATCCTATATTTAAAAAGCTTGGTGATCCCTTCCTCACCTTTGGCATTTACACCCTTCCCTTCAGGGAGCACCGATGCCACATGGTGCGTGGCCACTTTAGGCAGCTGAAGTGGCCAAACCCAGCCCCTGGGAAATGGGTCTCCAGATGGTCACTGGGGGTGCCAGCTTCAGCCTAGAGAGGGGACTTAGGGTGTGGGATGGGGGCTATTGGGAAGCACAGCAGCCTCAGGTGTGGGTAAGACACTGAGCAAACACCCTACACCCTAAGAAGATGTCTTGCTTACTGGGTTTAATTGCTGCTGGTGCTGTAGGTGGTTGGATACAAAGGATTAAAAAAGCTGACGAGAAACGGCTGCAGAAGGAGGATGAAAAAGCTGTCTTCAATTAAGCATTTGTTTGGAGATGGCCTGAATTAAGCTCAGGACACCCTGTGCAGGATGCTGAAGCCTGTGGCAGACCCGAAGCCTCTTGTTTTGGCCTTAGCCTCACCCGTCCAAGCAAGCAGAAGTATTTGTGCTCTGCTCAGCCTGTGTGGATTTCTGCAGCTCTGAATGGGATTGCAGGAAGAGTCGAAGTGTCCTCTTTAGGTCCTCGAGAAATAGAGCTTTCTGCTGGTTAACCATTACTTTGCATTTTCCCTTCCTTACAAAACGACTAAGGTTAAACATTAAGCGCCTGCAGTGAAGGACACCTGTATTTGCTGGTCCCATTATGCAGCTATACTGAAAAGGCTTTACAGCTGTCTAAATTAGCATAATTAAATCCACATCAATTAAAAAACCTCCATCATCTCTTTCCCCTTCACATGCAGATAGTAGCATTTGTCTAAGGTGCTAAGTGACAAAGGAACTTTTTAACAGTGGAAGCCCTGGCTGAAAGGAAGAGTAATATGGTTTGTATATTGGCCCATGGTTCACCTTAACACCAGTGGAAGCGATTAGTGGCTGCTGCTCTGCCTAAAGAGGTACGGCTGCATTTTGCATCACAATTATACCAGTACCCAGAGCCTTGCATTAGAGATGTGCATTTTACAACATGCTTTTGCTCCTATTGCTCCTTTATACTCCATTAATGGGGGTAAACAAAGCCTGGCATGATTTGGCCAATTTCCCCCATCCTACTTTCTTCCCCTCTCTTTTTTTTTTTTCTTTTTTTTGTCCTTTTCTTTTCCTTTTTTTTTTTTTTTTGTTTTGTTGTTTTGTTTTAGGGTTTTGTGTTGTTCTGTGTGGGGAAGCCCCAGTGACCCCAGGATAGCAGCAAGGCTGCGCTGTGTGATGCTAGCAAAGAGAATTCCTCCAGATGAAAACTGACATGGGGTTCAGGGGTTAATTTCTGGAACAGGCGCATTTGCATACAAATGAAAAATGATGGAATTTCTGTTCTCCTAAATTTTCAATGTCATCAGCATCAAACAGCAGTCAGTGCTCCCTTGCTGTTTGAAGAATATTCATTACTTCAGAAGAAGGGGCACCTTGTTTGGTATTAATCTCCTCTTCAGGTCAATGACTTAATTTGCTAAACTCCATCTGAAGTGCCACTCACTTTCTGATTTCTCTGCTATTCTTTGTTATTCTTCATAATATGTTCTTAATACTTTTTTATTTGTAAGGGGATACACATCTCCAGCAAATGCGAGTGGGAGGAAGGACTACCTTTATTTATTTTCATCCAAAGCACTCAGCACCCGTCTGTATCATTTGTAGCACGTTTTGGTGTCTGCTTGCCTTAAAATTCATCAGGTTTTTTAGCAGAAAAAAAATACAATAATTTGCAGACTCAGAGGGGAAAACAAACTTTCAAAACTGGTATCTGAACGGACATCTGGTGCCTTGTGCAACAAGGTTACAGTGTCACGCCTCTAACAAAAGGTAACAAGCAGCAAAGTAATTAATCCCCCAAAGAAAATCATAATATTCTTTTAGTTCCTGCCTCTGGAAATTCTCATCTGAAACAGCGGTGGCTGAGGACGTACTGGAGGAAACTTTTGTGTTAGCTCTTATTTCCCCATTGTCCTCTCCATGTCTGCTAGGGGCCTGAGGAAGGATCCCATTTCCCCTCGTTTTTGCCCTTCATGGTTATAATTCTTCTCCCTGAATAGGATTATTCAGAGCTGGAGGGTGTTACTGGGTAATTGGCCCGGGGATCTCGGATGGCCATTCCCACCCTGTGGCCTGGGCACTCCTGGCCGAGGGTCCCAGGGGAGGCGGGTGTCCCCCTCAGCACGCCAGAGCATCCCGGCTCCGGGATGGGGCAGGCTGCGCCATAGCCCCCCAGGCCCCTGCGGAAGGCAGGCCTCTAACAGAGCCTCAGAGTCAGCGTTTGCCCTAGAACCCTTTGTTTTTCTATGGCCAGGCCTTTCTGAACTTTCCGGCCAGACTTATTCCTGATCTGAAGATAATGGGTTTATTTTGTGTTTGTTTGTTTGTAAATTATTAATCAAATCTGATTCTTTGGGCATGATAGCTTATGGAAATGAAGCAATTGCACTGTCTGTCACCCCTACTAACTTTTGAACATCTTTGCCCATATCTATCCAGTTTGTTAGCAGGCTAGAGAGCTCAAAGGTGTGAAGTGCTTTCCAGTTTTCTTTTTTTCTTTTTTTTTTTTTTCCTTCCATATCTAACTCTGAAATGGCAACATATTCTGTTTGAAATGGTATGGATAGCTAAGCTTTTCTGGAGTTTTTTTGTGTGACTTGCAAAGGTGCAAAGGGGAAAAGAGGTGATCTGAGCATTAAATCCCCATGTGTCTTTATGAAGCCTGTTAACAATTAACCAGCTTGCTCCGGATACCTTCAAGTCCAGCTGGGTAAGGTTCAGGATCCTGTATGAAAAAAAAGACCCAACCAACTCAAACAACTAACCAACTATTTGCACATAATATATACAAACAATTTGCATGCAATTGTGTCTCACTGATTACTCTTCATGTATCTTTTCATTAAACTGAGAATTTTTGAGACTTTTCTGTATCTATAGAGCATGTTGTTTGGTGGGGCTGTAGTCCTGAGCAAGACTTTGGGCACTTGAAAAATAAAAATAAACATCGGCTGATGGAGCGCGGGGGGGTTTGTATATTCCTACCTGCAGCATTAAGTTAAGAGTGGCTAAGGGCCTTGATCCTCAGCCCCAGCCAAGCTGGATTTAGCATAGGTCGCATTAAGGTGGGGCAAAGGGGGCTTTGTGTCATTTTTAGATCCCCTTATCCTGGGCTGGTGAGCCCCTGCTCCACGGGAGGGCTCCCGCCCCGCGGGCAGGTTGGGATGGCAGAAGGCTGGCAGCGCTGGCCCGGTGCCATCCAGAGATCCTCTCCACCGAGGGCAATTCGGGGGTGATGGGATAAGCCAGCTTTGCAAAGGCAGCTGCTTTGGGAGCCGGGATCCACTTCGTTATCCATAGAGAACGTCCTCAGAACAGAAAACTTTCTCTGTGGGAAGATTTGAATGCAGGAACGGATCCTGCACTGACACGTTTGTGTGCCTGGCGAGCACGGAGATGCTCCCCTCCAGTGCGGGTTGTCAGTGCTGGAAGAACAAATCAAGGAATTGCCAGATAAAGCTGACAGAGTCAGTAATAATCAGCATCATCCAAAGTTCAGGTCCAAAGAGCTACCAGTGTCCATGTCCTGTGCTGTAAAATACTTGTACCAGGGAGGCTGGATTCCTTCCAAGTCTCTACATGAGAAGATAGAGGCGAAAATGTGACTCTTGTGAATGTTTTTGTACTGGAAGGCTCAGGCTTTGAGTTAAGGAGCCGATTCTTAATCACATCTGTCTATCTTGTTTTATGAATATTGATATTAAAGTCAGGAAAAGAGACTTGTCATCGTAAGTGCATCAGAATCTGGCACTTGCCTGCTCAGAAGCAAGCACTTCTGCTGCTTAGCTGCTGTAGATGATGTCGGTTTGTTGAAATAATATATCTCTGCCAGCTGAGAATCTGGCCATAAAATGAGAAAAGTTGAGATTCCCATTGTTGAATTAGTTTGGCCACATTAAAAATACGTTGCTCTAGAAATGTGTATATGAATATGCTAATGTTTATTTTGCTAAATGTGCGTGCCAGGATGTGCCATGTGGCTGAGTTAGTGTTACTTTAAGAATCCTAATTTTTGCCTTTTCAGACTTTTGAGCTTTTAAACTTGTAAACATAGCATTTTGTTGGCATAAGTCTCTATGATTTTATGCATACAGCTGACTTTTATCTTCACTTTTTACATCACCTTAATACTGTAAAGAGAGAAAGCACTCATCTGTTTATGATAAGTTTATCAGAAATACTCCAAAGTTTTCCATGACTAAGATATTATATTGTTATGGTGGCTTGCCACAGGGTAATTTTGAGACAACAAACAGAATATTTCAAAGCCCAGATGTCCTGTTTAGACAAGGGGGTTTATATTGATTAGAATCTGCTTTCACCTAACATCGTGTAGTAAATATCACAAAGACGTAATTAGAAAATTTGGTACAATATTTAGTCCTAGTCCCTGTGTGCCAGAATTGTTTGACTACTGAGAAACTGGAGCTTGTTTGCATCCCAGGGTGTTGTGAAATGCAAACTTCAAAGAAAATATTATATCTCCCAACTCCAGCTCGTGAGAGTCTTGGAAGTATAATACAGAAAGGCTTAACAATCCCTGCTGAGGAAAGGGCAATTTGACACTGAAACTACTGTTAAAGCACCGTTGACACACTGGTGGGCAAAAAGTGCTTATTAGAGGAGTCTAGTTACAGTCTCGGGAGCCACGGAGAGAAAACGCACCCGAGTCATTGTGAAAATTGGCGAGTTGCACCAAATATATGCATTTTGTGTATGTGTCTGTGCTTTTTTTTTTTTTTTTTTTTCTCCTTCTCTTTAACTACGTGTATCTACATGTTTGCTTCATAGGCTTTCCATAAGATTGGGGCCCTCGCGGTATTCAAATAAAATATTTAGATTTGCAAAACTTCTGGAAGCCAGATTTTAAGGCAAAAAAGAAGATTTTTGTCAGATTGTCAATGTCTGAATTTCATCACAATCTGTTCAGCTGTTTGTTGCAGGCAGGCGTAAAACATAGTGGGTAAGTGTGTGTTTGTACTTCTTATACATATTGAAAGAGGGCTGCCTAATCCCCTTGATGAGGAAAGCTTCATAAATTATATACATCTGCAGGCTCTGTGCACGGGTAGTACAGAAGCAAAGAGGCAGATCAGCAATTTGTGGGAGCAAATAAGAGTTTTCTCGCAAACTCAATGATCGGGAACCTTTTAGCAGCCCAGCCTCCTGGTGATGTCATTTAGTTGGTGTTTTTTTTTGAATGACCCAAGTGTTTTGCCTTAAAATTTTTGCCTAGGAGGCCTTTCTACAAACTTAGGATTCCTGGCAAGAGAAAAAAAAAGTATTTGTTGATGACAGCTCTGAATATAGTCTCTTTAATTGTCACTTATGTCTCTGTCCCATCCTCTGCATTGCACTAAAAATAGTAACTCGGGTTGATGGTTTCAACACCATCTAATGTATGTATATTACTGCATACAAAACCTACATAAAAATGTCAAGAATGAGACCTAATCCAGGAATAAAATTGAAAATCACAAGCATGAGACAAGACCCAAATATTGAGGGTGTTACAGGGATATATTATATGGATGTCTCGGTGTAAATACATGCGAGCAGAGCTGTAAAGATCCTACCGCCTCCCAAGCATCGAGGGTTCCTAGAATAATATTTGCCTTTTTTTTTTATTATTATTATTTTTGTAAATAATTTGCAGGGAGCACTTCCCTTAATAGCATGATTTCCTAATCATGCTGCAGCACTTGTAATGTAAGTGCAGAACATATTTTCCTGTCCATTTTGCAGAGGATAAATTTGTCCAAATTACACAGCAAGTGTCTGGCAGAAGTGAGACTAGACACTGGGGATAAAATCCCTTTGATTTCACTGAGGCAAGGACTTTATTCCAGCAGACTTGTCTCGAGTTCTATACTCTGCCTACTATGCCCTGTGTATTCTGGGCTTTTGTTGATACTCGATAAAAGTCTTGGCTCATAGGGTTAAAGGAAAGTCTGACAGAGAGGAGCAATAGTAGTGTTAACATGACACTAGTTATGGTTTTGTCAGCGTTTCTATTATAAACTTCTGTTTCTGTTTGCAGCAATTATAAATCAACCATGAAAAAAAAAAAAAAAAGAAAAAAAAAAAAAAGAAAGAAAGAAATCATTGTGAACTAAAAACTTGGCATACCAGAGTCCAGGAGGGAATTTTGAGCTTTTGGAAATAATGGCTTCTGATTACCATGGACAGGCATGACATGATGTGCAAATATACGCCTCATATTGCACTGGAAAAAAACATAACGAGTGTCACCACTTTGTCATGGCCAAGAGTGTGAGGAGAGAGGGTCTTTCTGACTTTTGGAAACAAGAGAAATACTTTTTTTGTCCCAGAACCATCTGATTAATGCCCTTAACTGGTTCTTAATTCTTCCTGTTTACTTTATATTGTCCCATGTCAGGGAAACACAATGGCTGGCTTTTGGGTTTCCAGTAGATCAGACAGTCAGCTGGTGTTGATCAGCACAGCTCCACCAAAGTCCAGTGAAGTTAGGTTGACTTTCACCAGCGGACAGCCTGGCTCCGTATCATCTTTCCACAGAAGGCTGCGGCATTTGCTACCTATTTGGAGCACTAGTTAGTGTTTGTTTAACTTTGAAAGTCCATTTTGCCATACTGATCAAATTCCAGTTGCAGGATAGGGATAAATTGGCTTAAAAGTGTTTTCATTGAGGACAGAGTTGGTTACTTTTAAGTTGTACTGTGTGCATATTTATTGCATATTATTCTGGGCTTTCTTCTGTTAGACAGCAAAATGATGGAGCAGGTGGTGCTCAGCCAGTTTACTGCCGTAAGGATGGTCCAGGAGGCTATAGCTATTGCCTGCCCTGTACCCAAATCGTGCTTTTTGCACTATGAAGCTGAGTCACTGACCATTCTGGGTCAGAGCTCTGGGCTGTCGCCGGGGCAAGCTCCCTCCTGCATCATCATTCATGAGTCACGCGAAAGACGAGATGCTGGCTCGCAGGAACGCTTCCCAGCACAGCATTCCCCAACAGCCGAGCTGGAACTCGAGTCCTTAGTTCTGAATTCAGCTTGGAAATAATTACAATGCCGTAGTAGCTTTGGCTTTCGGTAGTGTTACTAATAACCCAGCGCTAAATGTGAAGCAGCTTTGCAGAAGCGCTCCCGTGTCAGGTTACGGAGAGCAGCCGTCAAAATAAAGGTGCAGTAAACTAGAGGCAACTCGTTTAATTGCACGTCAGGGTTGGGCGTAGGAAGGAGGAGAAGAAAAACTACTTGCTGGGGTTTTTTTAGATGTGACATTTCAGTGATGTACCAACAGAGGAAATTTTGCTTGCAGAATCCTGTGAGCAAAACACTTCTGAGAATGTATGTATACAATTGTTTAAAAAAACACAGGGTTACTGACACAGATGCCAATTTGATAGGGCATATGGAACATTTACACTTGCCTTTTTCATTCTTTCTTGCTACAGCTGGTACTGATTTAGTATGTGAAATTTTACTAGCAGGAGTGCTAATCAAGACAGAGATTTCTGTGAGGATTTAGTCATTTATGTGGAGGAAAACTATGGGTATCATTAAAAAGTACAAGATCATCTATGAGAGGAGCATTATCATTAGCAACCTAATTTTTAAAGCAAACAGAGGGAAAAAAAATACTGTATGTCTTGAACAGCAGCAGAAGAAAATTGTTCTTGTAATGTGCAGGGTCATGCCACCTCTTTCCAAGTTTGGGAGAAGAAAATTTTAAATTCACTTTAAAAAAAAAAAAAAAGGCAATACATGCTCCAAGTGTTTTTTTTTCACCAGTGTGATAGCCTGCTCTGCTACATCAAATGGATGTGGCTAGGAATGGGACTAACTCCAAAAAGCACATCCAAATCCTGGATCTGTGTTTGAATCCGAGGCCTCTATTCAAACCTAACTCTGTGATGGGGCTGTGTTTCACCATCTCAGCCTTTGAGAAGGGTCCAACAGTATCCCACATCTAAAATCCAGAGTTTGTAAAAGTTGCCCATTTTTTCAGGAATTGCAATCTGGGCCTAAAATGGAGATATTCAGACCTTAAAAGCCAATTCTGGCCCATCTCTGACAGTGACAAGGAATATTATATTCCATTAAGAAGGCAATGAGAGTATATTACTTATCCAAAGAGGTGATTTTACATTACACACGGCGTAAAAAATTATGCTTGGGATTAACTACCATTTCCTGCCAAGATTATTTCAGTGCAAACAGCAACAGAATAACTGCTGTACGATAAATATGTTGTACAGGTGGCCCAGTGATATGGGAGACCTGAGCAATAAAAGCCGACATCTGTGGCCGGAGGTGCCTGAGCGCGGTGGAAGCGGCGTGCGTGGTCCCCGTGGAAGGCGGCCAGCTGCCCGCACTCACAGCGTTGCCTTCATTGAGAGGTGTCTGAGGGGCTCTGGAAGGGGCTGTGTGCCCTTTTGCTGCCGCCTTCCTACCAGCTTTTGGGGACGATGCGAGGGAAGCAATGCGAGGAGTATATTGGGGTCATACCCTGGGTGACGGTGCTCTGAAATGCCTGGATATATGCCAGGTGATATGCCCAGTAAGTAAAAAAATACTGTCTGCAACAATATAGAAATCCAGCTCGGCTTCTCTGGGCTTGACTTCATGTTGAGCCTTCTGAATACCTTTGCAAGCTCCCCTGCTTTGGCATGACAGGTGCTTTTCCCTGGGGCAGCACTGGACAGGGTTTGGAGAACAAAATCAAGGCACCTCCATTTGTTCCAGGAGCGTTAGCTCCATCCCCCTTGCTGGGGGAGGCAGTACATTTTAGGCAGGTTCCCAGGTATCACTGGATTCAGTAGCATGAGGGGTCTCCTTTGACACCTACAGGTAAATGGCTCTCGTGTGGTGACTTCGTAAGTGCTTCAAGATTGTCTTGTGTGCTCTGGGATCTACCAGGGCTCAAACGTTCAAAGGAGTCCCACTAAATTGGACATTCAATCCTGTTTTTCACTTCCACAGCCCCAGAATTCAGCAACTGTGACTTAAAGTTTCCCAATGTTGTTATTTTCCAATATGGCATCTAACTTTAATCACTAGTAGAAAAAAAGCTGAAGACTTACTATAAAGCTAGAAAGAGCTAAATGGCTCCTGGATATGACAATGACAATTTTCACTTAAAAGGCTTTTTCCCAAAATACATATACTACTAAACACAACCATCTCCAGGGGGCAGGGAAATGGCCATCAGGCTAATTAGCTCAAAGCAAGCGGAACCATAGGGGAAAAGGAAAGCCGGCATTTATGTTGACTTGAACGTTGCTGCTTGCACTAAAATTGCTGGGATGTCTGTGAAAGCCCTACAGAGATGTTACCGGCTTTGTGGACCGAAGGAGTGGGTCAGCTTCTCGTGGGATGGCATCGGGGCATCTCGGATCTGACACTTGCAGCGGTGAAGCCCCCTTCTCCAGAAACCTCAAGCATTTGACTTGTGTTGTTACAACCATCCAAACTTCTTCCTAATGTAGCAAGGTGAAGGAGTCTGACATTGGGTCAGAACAGAAATACCATAGGACTTACTCTTGTCTCCCAGAAAGCAAAGAAAATGAATCGTGGTGGAGATTTTATTATTACCATTGACAAGAATAGTTACATCACCAAAAATGCACAGTAAAGCAATCTGAAGTCTTAGACAGTTTGTGATGTTTAAACATCTTAAGCACTGTTGAGCATTTTCTCTACATTTCTTGATATGGCACTGCGGTTTTATTTAAGCAATCCCGAAAATCGTGGCCAGCTGCACCATCTGCCAGAGATGATGCAGGATG
Source organism: Falco biarmicus (assembly GCF_023638135.1). NCBI lineage: Eukaryota > Metazoa > Chordata > Aves > Falconiformes > Falconidae > Falco > Falco biarmicus. The sequence continues at coordinate 39,761,648 of NC_079295.1, read as the reverse complement.
GGTGCCTCCAGCATGTCAGCGCTCAGATGTCATTTAAAAGGGAAATGCTTTCTGTACTGGGAAGAGGGCAGAGACAAAGAGCCCGGGCAGGCAGCAGGCTGTGCTAAGTGTAAAGAAGAATTGATACCTTTTCTAAGGCCTGACCCGAACATCTGAGTTCCTTCCCTTGGGGTTTCTCACCCCCAAATGTTCTTTTTTTTTTTTTTTTTTTTTCTTTTTCTTTATGTGTGTGTCTTTTTTTTTCTCAGTACTCATAGATCCAAAAAGGCTATGAGAGATAAAGACTCATCTGATGTCGAACAGGTGGCTCGTCCAGGTCATTGAGCGCGATGGTGGCTGTTAAAGCAAAGCGTGCAGCTAGTCCCACCCCGGTGTGAGGCGCAGGGGTGCGCCGCAGGGATGCGTTTGGCATTTAAAGGTCAGTCCCTCACAGGTCCTTGTCACATTCCTGGCAGCAGGTGACCTTCGTGACTGCTCTCCCATCTCACACATCCAGCTCATAAAGAAGCCAGGCTGCACCTTTATGAAACTGTTTGCAGAAGAACGAGGCGTGATCACAACTAAGCTGAAAGGTGTCATATTCACTTTACTGCCGACATGAGGACCAGTGGTTGAATATTCGATTACATGTCAGTCACAGCACATTAGGCAATCTTCCAGTCTGCCAGCTTTGCCCTTCCCTGCTCCAAGCTAAGTGTCATCAGGAAAGGAGCAGCACGGTGAAGGAAGGAGGCGATACTGGAGTCAGCTGGCTAAGGGAACTTCAGCCCCCATCAAAAATGCCCTTGCTTATCTTTGCGGTGAGTCTAGCGGGTACCCCTTGCTCCTGAGAGGGTAAGGTTGTTCGTGTCTCCTGACGCTGGCTGCAAACCACTCACGGTGCAGGGCTGCTCAATTTTATCTCTAGATCTAAAGGTAAAAATGTGTGCAAAAGCAGCACATGGTGTAGTGAAGAATTAGGGAACTGTCATTCCAGCAACATTACCAAAAATATTCTGCTCTGTCAAATGAAGTGGCTATAAAAACTTGTTGCTCTGACCAAGCATTTTCTGGACTGTTTTGCTTGCAAATTACTTAGTGAAAATATGCTAGGAGTGGAAGTTAAGGGCTGTGGACAATTTCCCACTTTGCTAAAGCCAGAAAAATCCCATCTCAGCTCCAAGGAGGAAACTACTTTCCAAAATGTCAGCTCATGCAGAAAGTCCCAGTTCAGCTGGAACGAGCCTCTCTGTTTGGGCTTAGTGGTTTCTGGAATAACAAAAAGTGCCGTACGTCCGTGCTGGGAAGCACAAGCACAAGGATAATGTGGGTAGATAATTCCTGTTGGCACTGAGGTCTTATTATCATTTTTGTTAAGCATCCTCCACCTGTTAGCACCAGCCACATGAGAAGTAAACGGGTGGTGGTCCCATTTTGCATCTTCTGCTTCCACAGTTGAGCCGCACCTCCTGTTTGGAGACGTTCAAAGAGAATTTGAAATCAAAGGAGACAACACTGAGTTACTGGGCGGGACATTTATAGTCACAACTTTAGCTTTGTCTACTTTGATTTCAGATTCACTTTGAATGTTTTCTTGACAGGAGGTGCAGGCATCACAAGGCTCTCAGTAGCAGCATCACAATTAACTTTTCAAGTGACCGTTACTGTTTAGCTAGAGAGACAATAAGATTGCGGTGGGTGTCAATGGGAATAACCTTTATACTTCCAAAGCTTCAAATCTGTCCTCAGGCTCCAAAACTCCAAGCGATACTTAGAGGGAGAGACTGCCCACGGAGTGAGAAGTACAGAGTGATGGATGAAACTATAAAAATTACACCACTGGTAAAGCTGAAAGTGGGACTCTGCTGTTTGCGATGCATTGTGCATATGATTGATGTCAGGGCGATGGCATCTGGACCCTGTGTTGTACTATGGGTGCAATGTGAGACCTTCTGTGTGGCAGGATGGCTGGACCCATGGCTGGAGATTCCAGTAAGGTGAATTTGGCGTGGCTGGTCAAAGCATATGTCCACCAAGAGCTGTCTGCAAGGATTGAAGACAGCTCTTTGACAGCAGAGCAAGGTGGGAAGGGCAGGAATCCATTTTGGGTAACACCTGAAAAACATTACTCTTTTTCCCCTCTGTCACCCACTCCTCCTTGACCATGTTTGAAAAGGGCAACTTCAGTGCCGACAGCAGTGTTGTTACAGACAGAAGGACCCGTCTGAGAGCGGCCAGTGAAGTGTGCCTTACTTTTAAAAAGAAAGATGTGTCTTGACAGCTTGCCAAATACCACATCTGCCTCTCTTTGCACCTCTGTGGGTGAAGCTGAACAGCAAGGTGGTGAAGATGAGCGAACCTATCAATTAACCGTGTGAGAGCCACTCGCTCGTTTTCTCTCCAACAGCTGTAGGTGATCCCTGGGCTGGAAGGGCCTCCCTGAAGCCCCATCTGCACCACCTGTGGGGGAGGCACAGCTGTGAGCTCCCTGCAGTGGGGTGAGGAGGCACCATGCAGCTATTACCTCCCATGGGCTGGGTGGAGGGTAGGGAAGTCTGCTGGCCACTTAAATATTTTTTTCCTACTGTTACTTCTTTTTTCCACTAGAGTTTTTTCATTTTTCACGATGGGTCTCTGTTGGGAAGCACTGATGAGGCCAAGCAAGCCCAGATGGTCTTTGAATTGGCTGTTTTGCAACTTGTACCCCGGTTAACCAGGCAAGTCCATCTTCATTTATCTGATTAGGTCTAAGAATTGTCTAAGGATTTTTGGGTTGTATCTCTAGTGCTGTATTTTTAATTGCTTCTCGCAATAATATTAAAGCATAACTTGATGGTCTGCAGGTTTCTTCGTGGGAATGATTTGCCTGTGACACTGAGTCTGTATTTTGTATGCAGCCCGTCGGCATTGTGTAAATTTTATGAACAACTTCTATTATCTTTGAAACCACAGAAACAACAGTTATAATTACATTCTGAAGATGCTATAGTGTTTCAAATATGCCTACGGTAGTAGTATTGCTATGAAAGTGTGGCATTTGCCTGCAACTTTTGCTGTGTTCAATGACATCACAATTATGTTGTATTTGAGCTAAAACTTCTGTCCTTAAACAGAAACAGTGTGTGTGAACCCTCTTAGGTTTTCCTTCTAATTTCTTGTGATGGTCCCTGGACTAAAATTGGTTGAAACAATGAATAAGGTAGGATAGTGTGCTTTCACAGGCTTTGTGTCTGGGTTTGCTATTGGTAAGTTGTAGGTAGTTTGTGTTGTAGGATTTGGAAAACGAATGAATGTTATTTAAAACTTCCAAGTGGGATCTGCTACTTGTTGAGTTGCGATCGTCTGGTCCTGGGGTATTTGACAGTCCTGTGGTTTGCGATAATGGGATTACTGAGAGAATTTATCAACAAAGACTTGACATTGTAAGTGTGCAAAACTAAGCTTTAATTTCTGGAGTGGGTGCACTTTTAAGGGTGAAATACTTAAGCATGTGTCTTCAAGCATAGCCTTAGATGTTAGTACACCTGAGCAGCTCTTGGGTGGTATGAAAAACCACATCCCACTGGCAGAACCGTGCTGTTCACAAGCTGAAAAGCTGTCCAAGCACATATGCCTCAGTCTTCTTTAAAGGTGAATTTTCGCCTATTCATACTTGTTCATCTGCAGCACTGAAGTAGTCCAAACACGTCTTCAAGCCCGTAGCCAGAGATGTTTCTTATGAATGCTAGGAACCACAGTAACATCTAAAAATAACCACAGTGGGCTGCAAAACTGGTTGAAGAATAAGGCAAGAATTTTCCAACAAATATCTAATTACTATATTAAAAATATTTCTTTCATGTAAGACTTAGCTTAACTAACTCTGTAAATTGAATGTGGCATCTTTCTAACGCTTCTCTGAGTCTCTGTGATTGTTTTCATTACTGTTATGATTGTAACTGTTACTAGAATGAAATTATTTACACATGGAGCTAAATGATTATTTTCATTGCTATTCAGCTCCTGTCTGCATCAGGCTGGTACACTGCATCCACAGAACACCCATCCTCTTCAAAGCTGCAGGTTTCTCCATCATTGGGAGTGGCTGTGACATGATGTTCCCATTGTTTTCTAGATCGGGATGTATTAAGGCACATCAAGGAAAGTGGGAAATGGCAGATAAGAGGTCCTCTGCCCATCACCTAACTGCTGCAGTGCCTTACAGGGTGGAACTGCTTTGGGTTTTTCTACTGCATGGTGGACACTCAGCTGCTGCCTGCCCACTGTGTGCGCCTTCAGGCTGTCCTTACTTCAGCAGGCTCTTTTCCACATGGGGACACCTGGTCATGCTCAAAAAGCATCCCTTCCAACTCCATGAAATGCACCAGGCTCCATACAGGCTCCATGGCTGTTAGTGCTCTAGAAGGCACCATCAGATTTTTAGGATCTTTTCCCTATTTGGATTCCCTTTTTATTTGGCTTTGGTAAACCTGGATAGCATAGAAATAGCCCACAGACACCAGAGCGATGGTGTAGACATTGGGTGGTGGAGCACTGACCAGTAGGGCCGTAAAAGTCAATGAAGTGCGTAAGCAGCAGAGCACGTAATGACCAGCGAGTCTGTGGCAGTTCGTCTTTAACACATGGACAGATATGGTCTGGTGGTTAAAGTGCACGTGTGAGAGCCAGGAGAATGAACTTTGGATTCTGGATTGGCCCCTGACTTGTGTGTGACCTTGTGACAGTCACTTCCCTGCTGCTGGGCTTTGCTATTTTCCTGTTTGGGAAGAAGGGGGAATATAAGTGTCAGGTGGTGGTGGTGGTTGGGGGGGGGTTTGCCCCGTTCTGATTTATGAGTGGTCGTAAGGCTCGTGTCTGAGATCCTAATGGGAGACTCTTTAGAGAAGTGCAGGGAGCCAGGCAGGTGCTTGGTTGGAGTAAATCAGTATAGTTCAATTAAAATCAATAGATTTATCCCATCTGGAGTGATAAAGGCTTTCCCATCAGTTAAAGCACTGATCCTTAGTATAAGAGGAGTTAGGGATGCTGCTTCTTCTCTCCCAGGAAAGGTTGCGCCCAAGAACATGCATTTGCTAACAAAATACCTTGGGCTATGGGATTTGTTACCAACAAGAAGGATGCATGGAGGTGAATCATAGGGCAGTTTTATTTAGGAAAAATGGAAAATGAATTAGAAACTCTCATGTTACCTTTGACTCTTTGGCAAGGACAAATTAAAATTGGCAACCCTCTGTCTAGCAATATAAAAGCATTAACATCTGCATAGCTTCTGTTTGTAAATTTATGGAACAGATTGAGTAAAACTGATGTAAAAATGGAACTGGCTTTGGATGTGAGCAACTTTCAAAATAGATAGTCTTTCTGGAACTGGTTTCCAGCTTGTGCTGGTTTAACTAAACTCATCTAGTTGACCTGATTAGAACACCCAGGTTGGGGTTTGTAAATCGGTTTAAAAAAATCGTACCACCCATTTCCAGAGGTAAGGCAAACTGACATAAAACCAATTTAAAATTGTTCACAAAAAATACTAAGTATTTTAAAAGCATGTCAATTAAAAGAAAAATCACAGCTTAATCAAAGGAACTTTTGCTTAGGCCAAGCCTTCGATTCCAAAATCTGTACAGTAATATTACACAGTAGACTGAGGTGCTGATTATGCCACAGATAATGTAGTTGTTAATGATCAAGTTAATGTTAAAAGCCATTACTGCTCATTGACATAATTCTCAGAACATTATACTGGAGAAGTGCACCTTTTGTGTAGCAACAAAATGACAAAATTGAAATGTTAAAAGTTGAGTGTCTGAATAATAGCCTGTGAAATCATTTAGACAAGATCATTGTTGTTGCCATTGTAAAAGAACCAGAGAGTGACAGAATGAGACAAAAAAAGGAGGGGGGGGGGGAGGGGGGAGGGAAAAGAAAAAAGAAGCAGGCACCAGAGTGTCTCTTTCCTGAAGGGAGATGTAAGGTAAAGAGGATTCCTGCTCTTCTGTTCTCTCCCTGCCTCTCCAATTTGGAGGGTCTTCACCTAACAGCAGAGCACCCTCCTCTGGCAGCTCGCCAAAAATGAATGCCTGGCTGGAAGCCTTCGGGATGGGGAAGGGACCCTCACATCGCCCCAAGACTGGGGTGGGAACCTTTGCCCAGTGTGGAGGGAGATTTTTTTTTTTTTTTTGACTGCTTGCCAGGAAAATCTAGGACAGTGGCCCCAGCATTACATAAAAAAAAAAATAAAAAAAATATAAAAAAAGAAAAAAAGTCAATCGTGTATGCTTTTGCTGTTTTACCGGGAGATGGGGGTCATGGGCAATCGCAGCTGGTGGAGGTCGTGGGCTAAGACCCTTCACCTTAAACCTGGAGGATTTGCAGGTCACTTTAGAAAAACTTTCTGAGCCCTATGCCACCCACGGGCATCCCTTTGACTCTCTGGGTTTTAATAAAACGGAGAAAGAGCACAGAATTGTGGTAATGGGCTAAGCAACAGACAGACTATTAAACGCCTGTAGTGGAGGGACACTTTACTGAGCAATATACTATACAACAAGACTGTGTTAAAACATTGACCCACAACATTTGGTCCATAAAAATAGTTACATTCGCAGGGACTCCTGGCAGTGATAGTTTTAATGCAAGGTCTGTGTCATGGTATAAAATAAATGACTTCCGACATTACAGTAAATGCTTAAAAGCTCCACTGAAAACCTTTCTGTGCAAAGCAGTAAGTACAGTACAACTACCTGCAAGCAATGGTAGTTTTGCTCCTGAACCACCCACAATGATGTGATTTTGTGCCAAAACACCCTTCAGCCCAGAAGCCAGTGCCACTCGGCCCTCCCTCCCACCCTTCCACAGCTGGGCGAGTCACCGTGGAAAAGCGGTTGAAGGACATGTGCTGGGTGATGCTTCTGTTCTGAATTTTCTGGGAACATGGTTTTCTGCTCTTTTGAGGAGTTACCTGTATCGTAAAGGGATCTTTGAAATTGTCGTGGTTTGTCTGGTATCTCCCAGCACCAACGTATCATAAAGATAATATGCAGCCTTTTATTAAGTTTCCACATGTTATAGTAAGAGCTGTTGCCTAATAAATTTGGAGGCAGTGGGATCTAGTGCCATCGTATGCAGTGTACCACTTTTCCTCCAGCGCAAGGCAGTTCTGACCATTTCTGCTTTTCGGGTGGGGAGCTTGAAATCCAAGAACACCCATCTCAAACCGAAGCCCTTCTCCATCCAGACTTCCAGCCCACCCTCCAGCCTTCATCGTTTCCTCTGTCTAACGAGTTAACTTTCCTGGAGGGCTTTGATTCTTGTCCTTCTACAGTTCCTGTAAGCTCCCACAAAACCATCCAGTGACTGTCTTTCTCAGGATATCTTACTACAGGGTCTGCTACTCTTGGCACCCTCTTCCTGTGACCCCAGCCACTATTGAATTAAATCTCTTCCATGGTTTGGCTATGAATTGCAGCCTAAAGTCCATAACTAAATTGTGAATGATATTGGAATTCAGCAGGAGCTGGGGCCAGCAATTAGGGATGGTAGACCCTGCCACTTTATCTGTCTTGACAGGATGGAAATTTTAGGGAAGGAGAATTACTGGCAGGTCACAGTTTGGAAGGAAGGTAGCACTAGTACAGGGCTTGTGTTTCTGCTGTGCTCACTGCTATTGTGTGAAGGATTGTGAAATTCATTAGGACAAGTTAGAGCCCCACAGAAGGGATTAAACTTTCTTCCACTGTCTCTCGCTGTGCAGATATGGATTTTTTTTTTCCAAAGGTATGATTTTCCTGCTAAAAAAATATATATATATTTTTTTCTTCTGTCTTCAAGAAAGATAAATCTGAACAAGGAAATGTTTCTTAAAATCAGCAAAACTTTTTATAGACAGATCTCTATGGCTAGGGAGGGCAAGATGGCCTCACCTCTCAGGAACAGACTGTGCAGTTGACTGCGCCATTCTGCCTGGATGCAGCCACTGCCAGGGACTGTGTAGAGTAGGGAGTGCCTGTGGGGCTGGATCTGGGACCCTGGTGCGGGGCTGGACCTGGGGGGGGGGGGGGGGGGGGGCGGTGTGCGGCTGTGCAGAGCATAGGGGAGTCTATCTGTAATGTGTTCGCGATGTCTCGGAGGTGGAGGCGGGCTGCCATGGAGCTTCCTTGTAGCCCTCAGAGATGCTGTTATTGCAGTAGCCCTTTGATGGAAGTAGAGAAATTTTGACACATCCTCTGAGTGCAGAAAGAGGAGGTTCCATCTGCCCTGAGGACTGAAAACTGCACTATATCTGGCTAATTTTGCTAGTTCTAGTTCATAAAACAGCTTGGATCCAAGAACATGCTCGTCCTGTGCACTCTTAAATGAGCAGTACTCAGTGAAAGTGAAATTATTGCTCCTGCCAGTTTTCCTGTTCTCTCCATTTCTTTCTTATCTAACTTTGAGCTAAGGCCAGCTGCTCTTCACCTAGATATGTATTTCTCTTAGATACTAATCAGTTGAGTAATACCTGCAACTCATCATGTGGAGCTGGGAGTCGTAAGAGCCCTACTGTCACCAAAGCCCCTGGTTTCCCGGCGTGCACCCCTCTTGGGCTCATCTAGCTGCTGGATTAGAGAGGAGACGCAGCTGATCCTGAGCAGATCCAGCAGACTATAATCCGGAAGAGATAAGGAGCATTGTAAGGTTCAGGGGTCTATCCTAGAAAAATGCATGAATCCTGCTGATTTTGTGCTCTGGCTCAGTTTTGAAAGGGCTTTAGGCAATTTAGTTGTAACTGCTTATCCCTCAACTGGAGAAGTACCACGGTTTGGGTTAAAAAGTTGATTGGCAAAGTCCAGGGGGGTAGGCAGAGGTTAGGGGCTTTGTGAGCATGATGGATTCTGTCTCCTCCAGCGGCCTGCTTTTGAATAGGGAGAACCTGTAATAAACTCTTACGTGAAGAGAGATGGGTTTCTGAAACACTGCCTGAGCTGTGGCAGTTCAAGGTGAGGGAGCAGAGGATGTTTTGAAGGAGACATGGTGAAGGAAATTAAAGAGGCTGAGAACTGCTGCACAGCTGTGCAGATGGGGAAAGGCAAGGTGCAAGTCAGTCGGTGCTGCAAAGCAAGAACAGGAAAACATTTAAATAATTTGAATATGCTTGCTGTGTCAAGTCTCACACTTTTTTCCTTTTTTTTTTTTTTTTTCCCTCTGCATTTATATACTTGGCTTGTCCATCTCAAAGCCTTCAAGGTCTGGGTAAATATTAACGAAAACCACTAACTGGTCACTTTTCTGCATCAGTTAGCCGTTTCTTAAAATTTGTTTAGGTTGAAAATACCAGAAATCATCCTACCTGTGCACACTGTTATCTAATTAATGCCCTGTCCTTCATTGCTGCTAAAAGGCCAAAATGTTTCCTTCAAAGAGATTAGTTAAAAAGAACTGGGAGCTGCACAGAATATTTCAAGGACATCAAACCCAGTCAGGAAAAAGAAACGCTTCTTCATCCTACACAAAAATCCCCTTGATTAGTCTCGGCTTTAACCAAAGAAATGTCCCTTCTGAGTGGAGGACCCGAGTCCCATGTGTCACCCCAAGAGAAATTTAGGGTTGAACCTGGGATTTCGTAGGGAAAGTGCTGATCCAGCTGTGGCACAGCGCAGCTTTCCGAGCAGGGTGTTGATAAGCCTTGTGAGCAGCCATCGTATTGGAATTACAGTGCAAACCAGGCATGTGCACAGGTCACTGCTTTTTATGAACACATGTTCCCAGATCTCATGACAAATAGGAAAGTAGCCCATTTTGACCTTTGAAGCCTGTTGCAAAGTCATTGCTGAGCTATTATTTGAGTAGCTTGAGGTAGAATAATGTTCAACTCAGCTTCCTGGAGCTGCATTTGAAATGCAATTAATTGACTGCTGTTAGTTGTCAATTAACATTTATTATCAATTAGTTCATCAAATTGATTAGTTGGCAGGACCTTAAAGCCTAAATGCACTCCTTTCCATTATAAATATGTCTATAAGAGTAAAAGCTACTCACTAATTGATGTCAGACTGAAATTGCTTATGTTGGTCAAGAGACAGAGTGCATTGTTTTTTAAATCCATATTAAATTAATTTTGCAGCAAATACATCAGTTGTACACTACTTTAAAACACTGTCTTTGGTGCGTATGACTTTGTGCACACATTTTTTAAAGCCTTTAAAACGCACACGTATAATATAGGTATTGTTGGTAGGCTTTTTCCTTATTTGAAAAGCGATGCTGTTTCAGATGACCAGACTAATTCTTCATTAGTCTGCTGCTAAAATGACTTGTGGTGAAAAACATGGCATGAGAGCCGTTCAGTTTTAGCAGGTTTACCACAGAACTATTTACATTTTTTCCTTCCACACCGTCTCCCCCTCAGGCCCATCAAGAATCTGGGGGGCCACTCTCAGGCAGCAGGCACTAATCAGGATTATTCAGGAGCATCTCTTTGTGACCAGAACAGAATACAAAAAGGAGCCACTATGCGTTTCTCACAAAAAACAGTGATGGGAGTTTTATTTTCAGTACCTTTTTCTTGCAGGCCAGTAAACAGTTCCTATGTTTGTGAAAGCCTTGTTAAAGAGACGAGAAAAGAAATATCTAGGTTAGCTTTGCAGTTTTAAATGCAATAGTTGTCTTGACTTCCTTGCTCTTAATCCTAAGGCTAAGGAGCAGATAAAATCCTGAAAAGTATTCCTTTAACTTTTTGTATGCACAAAATACCTGAGAGGGGTTATTCATTTTCATTGCCTTTGTGCAATGAGATTATTCCTGCATCCCCCAAAACTGTGACCTAAATATGGCTGAAAGACACAACATGTGACCTGCTTAGTGCTGCCTGTCATGGCCTGGAGCCACAGCAGGAACTCTATTAGTGGGAACAGCACAGATGCTACCAGATGGCCAACATATTGTCCAGAGATGACCCATGTATAATTGCAGAAAGTTCAATACATTCAGGTTTTGAATTTAATTGCATTGACCACCTTAGCTACTGCTGCAACACAATTTATTTAAGGTGGAAACCTACTTTCAGAAGGAAGGAGATATTTATGCTTTTAATATCACGTTTGCATTTTGCAAACTGTAGGAACACAAGCTCTGTGCATGTTAACAGATGTTTGCAGAGGTCAGGCTACCTGAATGCAGTTCAGGCAATTCAAGCAATAAGGGAACAATACAAGATTTTTTTCCCATTCACTTCCTGCAGTTTATTTAGATCAAGTTCCATGGGACCAAATCTGGCAGTCTTGACTCAAGCAAATAGCCCACTGGAGACAGTAAAAATAAACAAAAGGACTCTTTTAAATATTTAAGCATGAGGGGTTTGCTTGAATAGTGACTGCATAACAAGCTGCTTAATTTTTATCTCTAAAAGATACATTTTAGAGGGACGGCACAATTTACCTACTAAGAATTTAGACCAGGAAAGTAAAACCTTGTATTCAGTTTTCCTCCTGCATCCCATGGCTATACAGCCTCTAGCACAGCCCTGGGGGTCATACCAGGAGCCTCCTGGCTCAGACTTCGGGTCAGGACCTTCTGGAGCCGACCAGCCCTTTCCATGCGGCATAGCACTTGGCTCTTTTCTCAGCCTCATGTGGTGCCTCTGTTACCTTGAGCTGTAATGTATTTATTTTGAGTGGGTTTTATTTGTTTTTCTGGTTCAGAAGGCCCTAACTCATCACGAGGCTGGGTTGCAGTCTGATTGAGTAGTGTTTTTTTGAACATGATGTCAACTATATGTATTGCACGTCCATGAGAAATAACAGGAGATGGGAACTTGGCTCGTTCTTTGGGACCAAAAAGTCCAGCTGTATGTGGAAGTGAGCACATAGGCCCCCAAAAGAGCAAGAGAAAGGACGCATCGTACTGCAAGACATCAGAAGTGCTGGAATCTGTGCCGAGGAGGGGATCACACATGGGGCTTTGCTGGTTTGGAGTAGGTTCTGGCAGGAATGACCTCGCCAACAGATTTCCTCTCGGATCCTTTCCATTTCTCTCACTCCCCTATTCCCTTGCTTTACTAGATTTGTTTTCTAGGCTGTAAGTTTTCCTTGCAAGGTATTAAAATACGTATGTCTTCAACACTAAAGTAGAACAGCCTAGACTAGCTTGGCCTGCCTAGGCCAAATCAAATCCCAAACATACCAGTAACTTTATTAGAAATTTTTTCTTGCAGTGAGACGTAGTCTGTTGAGTTGTATTCATTATATTAAGCCATTTGTCAACTTCCAGTAAGAATATTCACAAAAGCAGTCCATCATCAATAGATGACTTAAAATCTCAGGGTTTTCTGGTGGACATATGTAATTTAAAAAGATAAGTTGGTGATGAGGGATGGGCCCAAAGCATAACATGTGGTTCTACATCCAGATTGTCCAGGGATGTGGGCTTTTGGCCCAATGGTGAAGGAGAAAGAGCTGTAGCCTTATAAGATGAGTCTATTCTTTCCCTAAACTTAGTGCTCAGGGTCTTGGTTTGTGTTCATTGCTGCTAATACAGCAGACTAATTTCCTTCATGTATAAGAAATAAACCTTCTCATATACTACCATCACAATGAAGAATTACTGTTTTAGGGATGGGGATGTGGGGGAATATTGCTTTTCTAATTTTTTTTCCACCCCCTTACACCCCCTGTCTCTAATAAAATGTAATCACCGCAGCATGTGTTATTGATTTTGTAATTGCTTCTTGAATGGTTTGGGCCCCAAGACTGCTACAGTTGTGAGGATGTCATTTGGGTTATATATATAAGCTAATGGTTGATATAGCTTTTTATTAGGAAAGCCCTCTAAAAACTCAGTTAAAGATGAAAGACTTGTCCCAGAAGGTCTAGTTGGTTACACTTCCCAGTGTGACTGGACAGCAGTCTAGTTTCACCAGTACTTCATTTGTATAGCTGATGTCAAATGCTTTTGCTACTCACTGTCAAGTGGTGAGGCCAAAGGTAGGGCCGTTGTCTGTGTACATCCTGTGGTTACAGCACCTGAGCTGGAGCACGTGGCTGGCTTCGGTGCTTCAAGAAGTAGCTGATACTGCCTTGTTCCCAAAACAGAGCAGTTGTTTCTGGGTACTAGCTGCGTATCACTTAATATATTCTCTTAAGACAGGCTGAAAAAGCTCCTGCATCTATGGGGTCAAATGGGGAAGTGGATAAATGAAGGGAAGGCTGCATGGGCACTGTACCCATGATGCCCACGCAGAAGTTCCCTATGTGAAGAGAAATTATTTCTTCTTGGATAGGGTGGAATTTAGGTTATCCCGTGTGACTTCTAGCACAACGTCACTTTCACCAACCAGAAAATCCAGCCCGAGGTGTCAGTGAAACCTGGAAGTGCAGCTGGGGCTCAAATTTATGATACATCTGAAGTTGTGAAGTAGGGTTTGAATGACCAAGTAGGGCTGGCATTGGTGTGCTGGGAATCCTGAAGAGAGGTACTGCCTAGCTTGGGTGGTGTCCCCCCTAGCATGATGGCTACTCTGCATCATCGTGGTCTTGCGAGGTGGCTGATCTGATGGCTCACTACTGCCCGTAAAAGTTGGTCCTGGTGCCCTGCCTGCTTTGGCTGTGCCTTCCCATGCTCTCTCCTGCATGAGGTGTGGTACTTGTCCAGCCCCTTGGTGGTCTGGTTCAGCATGCACAGCTATGAGAAAAGCAACCTGGCAAGGAGGGTTAGAAACATGCAGCTGTGACTAGGAGCTAACAGAGTAAGACCTCCAGCAGAAGCAGTCTATGACAGCCCAGCTGTCTGGGGAAGCCATACACTATTGATATCCCTGTGGTCCCTTTTTCAGAGTATTTCCTGGGAAGGCTTGAGGCATGCTTCTGGAGGTATGAATTAATACAGGGCTCTGATCCTGTGTGGAGCTGCACTGGTTCTCCTGTCTCCAAACACCCAGAACATCCTATTTTTCTTTTCCCTAACAGCTTTGAGCTCAGTCAGAGGGACTGAGGATGAGTTCACCTGGTTTTAGATGTCTAGATCAGAGTGAGTCAATTTGGGCTTCCTTTAAGCCAACAGGGAGAAATAGATCCTTTAAAATGTATCTCATCTGGTCTGGTTTTATATCTGCTTTAGGATGAGGTTAATCCCACATTAATGACATCTCTTTTTCTAGCCTGAATGTGAGAAGAGCCTAGCTCAGATGTCTGCAAGATAGACATCTGCATTTGGTCACATAAATCCCACCCGCAGAGCTGCTGCACTAATGTGACGAACCAAGATGAATGGCTTCAATTAATAACAACAATAATAATATAGTCTCTCTAGTCTAAATATAGAAGAAAATTTCAGATTTTTTTTTTTTTCAGATGCAGGCCAGATCTTTCCTCGGTGTTGGTCATGTTATTTTTGATTCAGTGGGGCTTGCAGTGAGCAGTTGGTTGCAATGGTCAGGAGCAGTGGTGGTACCTCCCTTAGGCAAGCTAAACTAATAGACTCTGCCTGCTGGTACAGGCTGATAGAAATAGGAGAATTTTCCAAGATGACGGTTTGGGTTTGCTCTTTCGAATGAGGTTGGAAAGCAAGACCTCTGTTGAAGATATCCTTTGTAAAAGCACAATGACTGCAACTTTCTGGAACTACTTGCAACGCCCAAACTTACTCTTTATTAGTGTTTCTCATTCAGCTAAAGCTGAAGCGAACAAATGAAACTAATTACTCTTGAAGTTGGGTATTGCCTTCTTGAGCTTTATGAGCCCATTTTTCTGAAATTAGAAATTGCCTAACTATGTGGAATATTTCCAGCAAAACTGCTTCCTACAGCCACAATTTTTAGTGTCACATAAGTGCTTTGTGGGCTACCTTTGGGTAGGCAGCAGTGACATCCAGTGGCCAGTGACCCGATCACAGGTCTGCTCCCGGAGCCTGTCTCACCTGGGACATCTCTCCTTGGCTGATGTCTGAGGCCATCGTGGTTTAACTCACTTGTCCTGCTCTTTTTTGTTGTTGGTGTTGGGGTTTTTTTGTTTGATTTTTGTTCTGTTTGTGTTTTTGTTTGGTTGGGTTATTTTTTCCTTTTTTTTTCCTTTCTTTTTCCTTCTTGCCCCAGAGACTCTAAAATCCTCAGACAGATCTTCTCTGAAACTCCAACAGTGACTATAGAAATCTACTGATAAAAAAATTAAAGAAAAATCTAGATTGTTGGCTTCGATGTAAAGTATTTTAATATGGCTGCCTGTAGACATGGATGTCTAAATAGGGATTGAAGATCAAGGTGTAGGTATTGATGTTGGAAAAGTCTGGCCACCTTTGAATTCTCTACGGACCATGGAGTACAACATGCCTATGGGAAATGGAGCATAGCAATAGAGACCCTGCATATATTGTTTTACTATGAACTTATTTACTTTCAAGGCAGTGGGTCTGATCCCAGGTGACTCAGTTCATTACGGACTAAGATTGAAGATTGTGGGTTTTTTTACTCTTATGAGTAAACATTTTCAGAATGAGATCCATAGTTATCCACCTCTAATTGCAGGAAAAACTGCTGAACTGGTGGTGCACGTTCAGATGACTTGTACCTCCTCTGTGCTTATATAGCCCGTGAGCCTTTCTACCACAGGGACACATGGTCCACCTTAATTTTAAATAGGTACTCCTTTCAGTTATGTCAGCTACTTAAATTTATTTGCAGACAGTCAATTCATATTGATCATAACTCGACCTTACAGTGACCTTGAGCAAAGGTACTCTGTGACTGCTATAGATATTGTGATCAATACTGGAGAGCAATTGACTACACCTAGTTACTGATAAATGAAGGGTTTTTTTTAAAAAAAGTACACTATTTTCAGAAACAAAGATAACTGCTCATTTAGTTGACTGTTTGCAGAGGTTTAATATTGATACATGAAGTTATAATGACATCCTTGGGCATTCTCAAACGGGAGAAAACAATAGGGTGCAGAGTCACTGTAGCACATTAAGGAGAAAGAATCATTAGTTCCCAACTTCAAATAAGAAATTTCATGATATTTATGACAACAACACTGAGAACAAATACACTTACTTAGCAGTACTCATTGGAGAAGGCATGTATCAAACTGTGCCTCTTTTCTTTATGTGTGAGCCAGGTCTAGTGAAATAAAACACTCTATTGCTGTGCATGGAACAAAGCCTTTAGTACCACTTATTTTACTTTAGTACCACTCTCCTTTGCACATTTGTGCCTAGATTAAATTGCACATCCCCAGGTATAACCAACTGTAATCATGAGGAAGAGATCACTTTGGTCTCAGCACATCTGCTACACGTTGATACGCTTCCCCATGCTGCCTGAAGTTGAAAGGGAAGATGCGAGGGCTGTTTTCCCCTGCTATTCCCCTCGCTTTGCTCAGCGTCCTGCTGAGCGACAGGAGCCGAGTACCAGCAGCTGAGATGCAGGCAAATGAAAGACCATTGGCAAAATGGTAGTGAGCTGCAGGGGAGGGTGGCTTCATCGCCAGATCTGGCTGGTTTCTGTACAGGGGAGGCTGCTCCAGGATGTGCCTGGGGCTGAGGTGTGATGCCCAGAGGATGCTCCAGGGGCGTGTGAAAAGCAGAGCTCACAGAGGTACAAGCGAAGCTTGTCCCCTACCAGTGGCCCTGAGCTTGCTTTCCATGAACGCTGCTTTCAGTGCAACCTGGGTCTGACACTTTACATGTACGTGCCAGGGTTTCTTTCTTTTTTTTTTTTTTTTCCCAGAAGTAGATTTTTACATCTGTGACATTCTTTACAAAAGAAATTAATTAAATGGCAGGATGGTTAAAGCCAAATCAGAAACAGGAGGGGAAACGTTTTGCAGGCGCAGACCTCCCATAGATCTCCCTGCACACTTCAGTGTTTTCCCCAGGCACTTGAATTTCTCTCCCCATCCCCAAAGTTAATCTCCTGATCATATTTCTTCAGTCCCCTGCAGTAAGTGTGTGTTTTCTTTTTTTTTCCACACTTCCCTGTTTTTTGTAGAGATGGTGCCCTTCTCCAGGCTCCCTCTACATCTTAAACTTCAGTCAAGCTATTTATTAATAAACCTGTGTTTTCAGTGCGTTGGTACATCAATAAAGTACAGAGTGATTCAGTTAGTCAGCATTCTGGGAAATCCTTTGCTGTATTGAAGAACTGTAAATCTCCATTATTGCTTCCCATAGCACAAATAAAGAATACCCTCTTACCTTCGCAGCATTCTCTTTGTGAAGTTTGAGGGTGAATGCATACATATTCCCTAGCAAAGAGGATGGGTTTGTGCATGGCCTGGATAGCAGGCATTTATTGGGTTTGGGGTTGTTTGAGTTTTTTTGTATAGCTTCAGCTGCTACCTGGAAACTCAGCAACAGTGAAGGGAAGCCAGGGTGAGTGCAGCAGGAAGCAATATTGAAATGTTTGGTTGAAAATAATCATCAAGACTTTAGGATTTTTTCCAAAGTGAACCTAAACTGGAGGCTTTAGCGATTAGTCCATGACTGATTGAAGAGGTATGTCACCTGCTACTACATGGCAGCACATCCCATTGCATTGCAATTGCCTGCCTGGAGTCATTATGGTGTATTACATCCTTTTGTTATCAAACTGTGTCATGTTGCATCACAGTCAGAAGCAGCCGGATGGAGACGTGGCTGACACGTTGCCTGTAACAGACGCAATGAGACATAGCATCCAAAGCACATACCTGCTTTTAGTCAAGGCTCAATGTGCTCGGAGTGTGTTTTGACATATCTACAGAGGGTTTGAAGTTCCAGGTAATCCCTTCTCTCTTTGCCAGCTTTCACTCAAGACAAGTCTCTGTTGGACTAGGAGGAAATACAAGCTTTATATTACCTTTGCTTGTTGCAGTGTCGTCAAATAGGTGGGAAAAACTCCTTAGTCTAGTTAGAGCAATAAATGCATGAGATTTGGGACCGTTAGGCACTCTGGGAGGTTGGTTGGTTTGTTTTTTTTAAACCCTGGTCCCAAAAGCCTGAAGAAATAAAAAAAAGACTTCTAGTTACTTTTTAAAAAACTTCTGTAAAAATGAAGAAACTCTGGTAAAAGAACTAAGACCGGACTTCCAAACTACTGGAAAAAGATGTGATATATTAAGATGGTGATATTACAAAAGCCATAACATTTTGCCATATTAATTAATCTTGAATTAAAGCAAATTTTTTATATGAATGCATATGACATTCATGGCATGCCAAATTAATTCTTTATGATCAGAGCCACTGCAATCAATACTAAATGAATTCATAATGATAAGATACTTAAAATAAAGTGTTACCACAAAAAAACTATAAAGGGCCATCATCAAAACAGCAGCCTTCTAATAAAGCATTGCTCAGCAAGATGGTGCTAGCTATGATGATCAATGGCGGTCTTTTATTTATTCTTTTGTTTGACCTCTTCCACTCCCCATTCTTGTTGAAGTATTCTGTGTGTGATACAACAAACTTCATAGATTTCCTCTGGTATTGCCCCATGTTCTCATCAGGCTAGTTTCTTATACACTTAGGTTTTCATCCTTCGGGATCAGCAGTCAGTGATCCGAGAAGCTTTGTATCAGATCATGTTAATAAAAAACCCACACCTTACAGCAGCCTTGGGACTTTGTTGTGTTAGAGGTATTTCAAATGTCATGAGAAAAACAAAAGTTATAGTGGGTATTGTATAAAGAGAGGTGTGTGTAACACATCCGAAGAAATTTCTCCTTAAGGGAATGGGTTGTACGCAGACGAAGATACTGGTAAAGCATCCAACTTTCATATGATGGTTTTCTTCAGTCATGTTGTTAGGGGTCTGGATGAGGCTCTCACCAGAACGTAGGTAGAACAGGGCACCTGTCCTGCCTGGCTTCACAGTGCTTCCCTCCCCAAACCTGGGCAATACGGAAAGGCGGAAGGGGAGGTGAAACACACAATGGCAGAACCGTGTAAAGGAGCGAAGGGCAGGGCCATCGTGCGAGAGGTGAAGGGACAAGCATATGGTGTGGGTCAGTGGGGGCTCCAGAGTTAGGGTGCGGCACAAAGAAGTGGCTGATGGCTGGGGATGGGGATGAAGAGACACCAGGGTGATACTGTGAGGGAGAATGGCGGAATGCAGGAAGGGGAAGAAGGAAAAAGGCAGGAGAGGCAGATGGGCAAGGCCTAAGGAGGGTAATAGTAGATGTTGGTGGGTGATGGGAAAATTAATACTTTATAGAGCATACTAGTTTCAGCTTTTTTGTTGTTGTTGTTTTTTTGTTTGTTTGTGCGTTTTTGTTGTTGGTGTTTGTTTTTTGTGTGTGTGGGTTTTTTTGTTTTTTTTTTTTTTTGTCTTCCTATGAACTAAGAGTACTTTAATTGACTAGTTTCTTAAAAATCTTCTGGGGAAAAAGGTTGGAAGCTAAAAGTGCAAGTTAACCTAGGAGAGGCAGCAACCCAGGAGCACAGATTTCCCTGTATTTCGGCAGCACGTGCTTCAGTATTTATTTTGCTATGGATGTACTTATCAGGTGAGGAAAGAATATTTTCAAAGAAGAGTCTGCACTGGGAAAGCCTCCCCAGAAGGTGTATTGCCTACCTGGAGCTTTGGGCTGTGGCTCATGGGCTGTCACACAACCCCTGAAATTAAAGGAATTACCTGTGCCTTACTGGTATGGAGACAGCCTAAATCTGCCCTAATCTGCCTTAATTATACCCTTCAGTATGGGGTTGTTCTGGTGATTTGAGGGTGGGAGGTTCAGTGGGGAATAAAAGTCAACTGTTTTCCCTTCTCGTTGGAATAGGGGAGAATTAGCTGGATGACATTAGGAGAGTTTCTAAATATCTTTCCTGCCAATATTTGATTAGGGACTTTAATTTCATTAGCCAAACTGATTTTTTCATTAGCCAAACTGATTTTTTTTCATGCATTGCGGTCTCCTTTTAATGTGTAAATTACATGGGATTTGACTCTCATTACAACGTTGATATGAGTGCTGCCTTCAAACGGACACCAGCACCAGACCTGTGCTTGTGGCCGGTTCTACTGAGAAGAGCTGCTTTGTGTTTTTCTCTGGGAAGTGATTTCTATAAATACCCAGTTATACTGCATGGCTTGGAGACACACGCGTGCCTGTGCACATAGCCCAGCGTCCCCTTGCATGCTGTCTTGGGTGAGTAAATTCCAGTAACTGACCTGGGTCTCACAGTTGTGATATCCACCAAAGTAGGAGCGTATCACGTGAAGCATAGTTTGGGTAAAATTGTGGAATGGAGCTGACAGAGGATGCAGTTCAAGTATGTGCCTACTTTGAACCTGAGCAGTTTAGCTGCAATGATTACAGGGCAGCTTTTCCATTTCCAGATTGAGATTGCCATAATTTGTTATCTTTTGATAGTATCCATTTTGGATAGTTTACATCTCATGCCATGTGTGCATCAGTTTTGCATGAATATTGTCACTCGTCCTAATGAGGATGAAGGACGCCATTTTATATTACTTTTACTGAACAAATGAAGTATCTAAATAATAATATGGAAACATATTTCAGAATGTATTTTTCTGGGGTCGTTTAGGGTAAAAAGAAGCTGAAAGAGAGAAGCATGATGAAGTTTCCAAGTACTTCTGTAATTACGAAAGAGTTATTTCAGCTACAGTCATAAAGTCTAGTGCAATGCATACGTATGCAATTATAGTGCATAATATTACTAGCTGCCTGGTGCTGTATATGCCCAATAAAGTATTGGGAGACATAACTGTGCTGGTATTAAGCATATGAGATAAAATTGAAATAAAATTCAAAATACTTTGGTTCCAAAGTCACATCAGTTGAGGCTGAGATTACATTAAAACTCATACATGAAGCTGAATTGCTATTTGTTTTACTGGCTTCTCAGAAAATACAGGTGCTGTAGGAAGTGAGCCCAGTTGTTATTTCCAGGTAAAACTCTCCGTTTGGAGTAGAAAAAACATATAATTGAAAAAAGTATTTGTTGTTGCATAGCTTTTTGAAAAGGAAAACATGAGCATTTATTATTGAGGCAGTTATGGGAACACCCATCATTTTTATAGGCTTTTGTTTCTCTAAATAAACATGTTGACAAAATTTCTATAATTGTTTTGAAAATATTTTTATTAAAAAAAAGCTTATTTTGTACAATATTGAGTAGATCTATTCTGAACTGAAGTAGAATCAACTTTGATATTTCAAATATTACTATTTTTTAAAAAATTTCAAACCAGCTTTACCTTGGGCAAGACTGAACTGAACATCTCAGCAGAGGTCTGAGTGATGCTGTCCATTGGAAGAGCCAAAGTAAAGCAATGTCTTTTGCTTATTGAAGTGATCAACAATTTACCGTTAATAGGATAAATTGATATTGCATGGTTTAGCCAGATTGTAGTTTGTCAGAATTGTTAAAAGTTGAATTCTGGATTCAGTTCTTTGATGCATGGAAAAGAATAACCCATATATGGAAATACCTCAGTTTAGAGTTTCCAAATGTTTGTTGGTTCTCAGGAAAGTAAATTTTGTGCTATAAGAAATGAGCAAAATTTCTTTATCAAAGACTTTTTCTGCAAACTATGCTTTACGTTTTTGCAGAGTTGCTATGTCAAAATATTTCACCCCATCTTATATAGTAGGTATGGGTTTATTTATACTAAATATAACATCATTATATAATAAGTTTTCTTGGAGTGCTTGGTACTGTACAAACCACAAAAATTTTTGCTCCAGTGACCTTGTAATATAAAACTGAGGGAGCAATCACATTGCATTATGTGCCAGTGTGGTGAAATTAGTTTTGCACTGCCTAGGCAAAAGGATCTCCCTTGTCATCCAAATTACAGGACTGGGGCCCATATGTATGCACTCTGCCTGTTTGTTTATGCCATACGAATGGTAATACTAGGAAATATTTTTAAGAGTTGATGTCCCTTTTACCTCAGCATTTGTGGGTTTTGTTGTTTTTTGTTTTTTTAATATTTCTCTCCTGAGTAAAATGTGTCCGTTCAACAGAGTTGAAATGAGTTATGTTAATCTTCCAACATCAATATGAAATGCTTTTGGTTGTTTTGCCATCATTAGTTGTCCAGCTAAAAAGCAGTGATTAGTTTACAGGCACGTTTCTCACAATATAGAAAGTGTTGGGGTGAGGTACACAGGAAAAAACATGGATGTTTGGCCAAATATTAAGGATGAGCTTTAAACTTGTGGAATTTCTTCTTCATCGTCTTTTTCTTTAAATCCAGGCTTATTTCTGATTTACGTATTTCAAAGCTCACACAACCAAAGGAGGGAGATTTTCTAGCAGTGGGGGGTGAGCCTATTAAAATTCATCACGATTCTCTTTATTGAAAGGAGTAAACAAGAATCAATTTTCTTTACTAAAGAAGCTGGCAGAGTTGCGGGTTCATCTAGGGCAGGGTGAACTCTTATAGAGAGCTAACACAAGAAATGCAAGATGCGCAAAATTAGTGTGACTTCTTTCAGCTGGAGCCTGGCTGGTGGGGGGGAATGCACGGGACAGCACAGAGCATTTCGTAGGTTTTGCCTGCAACAAATGAACAGAAATTCCTCAATAGATGCATGGTTGTGTATTTCTAAGCAAATAGTTGGGCATTTTTTTAATAAGATACTAATTAAGTGGAGCCAGAAGCTGTTGCAAGGACTAGATTGACCACGATGGCCATGAAGGCACGTCGAATGACTGATATTATCCATGCCAAACATGGTTTTCCTGCTCGTCTTCAGGTTAAGAGATGGATTTCGTGCACGATGGAAGTGTGGGCAGGTCATGGTTTTTGTCCCTGGGGAGGGCGTTGGGTTTCCCTGACCCCCAAGGATGAAGCCCTATGGGCCCCCTCCTCCTGTTTGAAGCATATGATATCGATGTTTTTGGTAAAGCGAGGACTCTGACACGCATGTATCGCACCAGGCTCCGTGGAGTCTACGCTCAGTGGAGATGTATAGGCAGAGATGGAGGGCAGCCAAGAACGGCTTCTGCTCGGGTGGGTGAGTGTTGTGCTGTGTAATGGCTTAGATTGGTTTCAGGGCCTTCCTGTTGCTAATATTTGTTAGGTTTCCACGGAATATAAAAGTAGGCTTGCATTTCAGGCTAGCTTGGGCTGCTTTTAACCTCAGATCATCTGGGTTTCATAGGTACTGGTCATATTGTAAGCTTAAATATTCGTTTTCTCACGTGTTCCCTTTCAAATAGGGTCAAGGCAGATTTTTATTTTTAAACATTTGGAGTTTGTTTTCAAAAAGTTTCTCCAATCAAGACAGTATCCAAGCCATCTTGGTTTGTAGTCATACATCCAGTATTACTACATTAGGTCTTAATAAAGAACTCATGCAAAAACCAGATTCCCTTCACACTAACTACAGAAACATGTTACGGGAATGTGACCATATAGCTGTGTGGAAAATGATATTACTTGCAGAAGATTTGTTGTCACATAACAGACTGCTCATCTGCTGATTACTATCTTACATTTATCGTGCATCTTCCTTTGTGTGGTGACTGTGATACTTTCAGAATTGTTTAAAATCTCTGCAATAAAACAAAATAATATTAATGATAAAAAATATAATCTTGAAATGCTTCTGCTAGGATCAAGCTAAATCCAAACTAAAAGCAAATTTATACATATGCTGTATATTAAGCTTAACCAGGGTAACGCCCCTTTCCTTTGGTTTTTGGAAAAGAGTCCCACATTGTCACATGTAAAGGGACATTTCAGCACTGATTTTCATTTTCATGAGATTAAAAGTGAAACATGTAACCACAAAGCTGGTTTATGTCATCCCCTGTTGGAGCCAGCAGTAATGCCAAAAATTAGATATTTGATAGGTTTGTGTGAGAAACAGATGCAGGAGGGATGCCATTCCCACAATTTTAAACTCCTTCTTATCTTTAAGCTAGAAAGAACATTCCAGATGAAGAAAATCTATCTTATTGGCTTTAGAAAATAGAGGAAGAAAGTTGCCAACAACAACAACAAAAAAAGACAACCAAAAACCAAAACCAACAAAACCAAACCAAAACAAAAAGAAAATAATAAGAGAAGTTAATTTAAAACCAATGTCAGTCTTGGGGAATTGTAAACCATAATTGAGGGAGGGTGTGTGTGTGTGTGCATATACGTCCATATATGTGTGCACATGTACAAAATAAATAGGCTGAGATGGGGCTTTTCCCTTCCTTTTTGAACCGCTTAATGCAGCCTGCTGTCTCGCTTTGGTGTTTTTGAATACTTTTGGGGTGCAGAGAGATGGGAGACTGTAAAAATTAAGGGAAGAGTCTCCCCCAAACATACACCCAATAAACTCGGTGCAAGCTAAAGCATCCAAAAAGTATTCTTTCGGCTTTTTGTTTTGGAAGCAGTTTGTATGTCCCTGTTCTTTTTATTTCATTCTGCCAGCTGTCTGCTAAACAAATCTAGCCAGGTGGGGCTTACAACCCATGACTAAAAAACCTACTAGTGCAGCTGTCCAGCTTGCCTGGAGGAAGAATTCTAACAAATGGCAGGAATGAAAAGATTGGTTTTGTTTTCAAGAAAGTAGCTATACCTTCCTTGCTTCGTTGTTTTTTTTTTTGTTTTTTTTTTTTCCATTTGCTTCAGTTAACTCATGGCCTCCTAAGGTTTTACAGAGTAATGGAAAATTCACTTCCGTGGTTTATCATTTAATGTGCTTTTTGGTATGGCTTGGGTTTCTTTCCCCCCCCCCCCCCCCCCTCCCCTGTGATGATTTTATTCTGTGTTAGACACATAGGGCAGCTGCTTTGAGTGTTACTAAATGTAAAATAATCTGACACTTTCCCTTCAAATCACTGGTAAGTCCCTTCAAATCACTGGTAAGCCATATAGTAGCTTAGCTGGATTTTTAAATATTCAAGAGTTGAATATATAACTAGTGAAGGGTGATGGTTGGTATTGTTTATCCACAAGCTGGGGACAGAACAGGCTTCTTTGCACTGCTTCATCAATCGACCTCAACTGTGATTTTCTAGTCAGCAAATGAGTGCTTCATTTTCTGTGTCTGTGTTGAGCTAAACAAGAGCTGTGCTAAAAATTACCAAACTGCCATCTGATCTATAGTTCTAGCAGTAGATTAGCATGTGAGCCACGGAGCCACCTTCCCTCAGTTCTTCCAGAGAAAGACACGTGTGAAAGGTGTTTGTTACCAACATCCACTTAGGGGATTCAGTTGAAAAGCTCCCTCTGCTTTTTGTTAGATAACAGCCAAAAAGGAGGAAAAAACCCCAAACTTTTGGCCCAATCCTGCCTCCTTTGAAGCCAGTGACATCTTGTTCTTTTCTTGTTCTTTAGTGCGGGTCCACGTTGATTGAGATTGATCTGGTGGAGTGATTTGCTTGGTAAGGAGCTGAGGTCTTTCTTGGGTATTGCTCTGGGTTGCTTGGGTTCCAACTTTAAAGGTGCACATGGCATTAACACTCTCAGGGGCAGGGTGGAGCCTCGTAGGAAAGCTTCAATATAGGCTTTGGGTTTGGTCCAGAGCTAATAAAGTATTTATGCTTATGCTTATATAGGCGTGCGAGTGGTGCTGCTGCAGTCCATGGAGCTGGTTTTGACCAACTATTGCTTGTATAATGATCAGAAATCTCATGTGAGCTTAGGAAGTCTTTTGGATGGACACTGTATAGTCAAATGACTATGTACTTCAAAGAAATCATGTCTTTAATAGCTGAACTACGGACATGTTTTATTTTTGTATACCTGATTTCAGTGACTTACCTGTTTCCTTACTAGCATACCAACAGATCTGTACCCCAGAACTGACAAGCAAGACGGGGAGGTGCATCCATGCACAGGGTCCTGCTGAAGTTCCCAAGACATGTATGTGCCAGGTCCAAAGGTACTCGCCTTGTTGCATGGTTAGAGCTTTTCTTTGGGAAGTAGCAAGACACATATAAGACACATTCAGTGCTTGTCATTTATCCCTCTCTCTTGTCATTATCTTCACAAGAAAAAGTGGATGCAAGTGGGATGCCTCTCTGTAGCACGTGCACTCCCTGGCCCGCCTAGCCAGCGTGTTCAGATAACGTCCCCTTTCCAGTTGATTTGTGAGATTGAGACCTCATCCTGTCTCCACAAAGGCGATGGGGGAGCAGCGCAGGCTGCCGGTGCTGCACAAGTCAAAATGGCATCCAGCATGGGCAGGCAAAGCCAGATTGCGATTGCAGGCGCCGTTATTTCCTTTTGTTGTATAACAAGGCATGAGTGATATTGGTTGGGGTGCTCGCAAGCCAAGAAAAAAGAAGGCCAATTTTTCATGAGGAAATTGAAGTGCTGATGCAGAACTAACCCTCACAGTTTGTTGTTATTTAATGAAGAAGCAGTGAGTGGGGGATTTTGGCAAAACTTGGTGTGTAAGCATAACAATTGTAATGACATTATTTAACACACAATGGAGTAACAAAGGCACTTAAACGGTACGATTAAGGACTGTGCTAAGATTCTTGAATAGCAACTGAATGCAAACAATGTGGCTGTGTTATTCTGAAACCCCATATAGAAATGTACTTGTTTTACTCCTTCATTCCATTTTTCTGAACCTACAGTAGAATCTTAGAATGGCTTCAGTAAAATCACTGGAATTAACTCCTTTTGATGATATTCTGCATTAGAGTCTCTGGACATTGTTATCAACTTCAGCTTTTTACCTGTTTTTTCTTTGTAGTTAGGTAATGGCAAATGTATAGATTACATTAAAAATGCTTATATTAATTTCCAATCCCATTTATTTTTCTAAGAAGAGTGTCAGATTCTGAAGGCCTGTACAATGTACAGGAGATAAATATGTCTCTGAAATAGCAGGAAAATATTAGGAAAATCGGGACTTGAGTGCAATCTGCCACAAATGGTTTTACCTGGTGTTATAATAACTTCTTAATGTACAGGATTTTCTGGACTTGCAATATTTTTACAAGTTCTGTTTTAAAAAAAGGAAAAAGAAAAGGGATGGAGGGATCAAAAATAGGATATTGTAGCTTTCCTTGAATTTTCCATACAGTTTCAAATATGATTCTAAATGCTCTGTGAAGTATACAATTACTGTTATGCTGTATGAGCCCAAACCAGCTTGACTTTGGGAGAGGAGAGGTGTACCATCTTTATGCTAAACCCATCACCAGGTCAATTTCTGAGTGCTGTGAGATCAGAGCTTTGCTTCTGCAGATCATGATTAGAGAATGGGAGACCCAAGAAAGCTCCAAAACACTGTGTAGGATTTTACCAGTCTAGTCGATAAGCCATAGTGCCAAGGGTGTAATGTAATATTATAACCATCTGTTGTCAAAGGCCATTATCCCAGTGGCACCTGGACACCGCTCACCCTCCTCATCATGGCAGCAGCATGTCATCATGGTATCTGGATGACTAGCAGGAGATGGAGCACAAGGGGGAGGTGGCAAAAGTACAAGTAATACAAAAAGGCTCCTGAATTGTTGAGACCTTCTCCACTTCTACGCCGTTTGCTGCTCAGTACAAAAAGGGTTTCCATTATAGCCTCCGTATAATTGAGGATAGCATAGCTGTTCCAAGGCTGTAAGCTCCCTGGACTGCCTGAGACTGGGAACAATTGTCCAACTCTCACAGTTTTAATGTGATATTCACCTGATTTGGTGACTAAAAGTTTCTCATGGCCACCATTATGCATTATTTTTTTTTAAAAAAATTGCATTTATTTACAGTGCTTCTAATGTCTTTTGGGGTTTTGAGTTTTTTGTTTGGTTGGTTTTGTTTTTTTCTTAGTAGGGCTGAAGTTGGTAGAGCTACAATTTTTCTTTAACCCCTATGTGGAGAAGTGTGAGGCTGATCCTTGTGGAGTTGTCCTCCATCTGCCCGTTTTCCACTATTTGCAATGTGATGGAAGTGATAGCACTTTCAGGAAAGACAGCTATTCCAATTGCTAAGGAATAGGACAGAAATCAGGTAAAGGAATATGGATTGAAAGACTGAAATCAAGTTTGACAAGGAAATCTGAAGATAAAAAATATCATGGAACTGGGAGCAAAGAATACCCTGTAGACTGTGAGGAACAGGAGAGGAAACAAGAGGTCCAAGATGCTGAGCAGGAGTAGGAGGACAGAAATTGAACAGGAGTGATAAGAAACTGTGGTGACAAGGCAGACCCATGGCTATGGGACAGAGAGAGGGAATGCAACAGAAGATTGGTGGGAATGGTAGATCACAGCATCTCATGGGACAGCAGAAGGGAAGTGGAGAATTGAAACACTAGCCAATAGGGATGAATTTTAGGCTTGAAATGAAAATACACAGACCAGATTTATTAAAAGCTAGCAACTAATGATTTTTCAAGTCATATATGAATACGTTTTCTAGAGGAAGGAAGAGGTTTGAAGGGTAAAATAGTTTCAAACACTGAATAGATCAATAAATATGAATGCTTCAAATACTGGTAATATCTTAACATCTGAGCATTTCTCCATCTGAGGAGCTTTTGACTGCAAACTGGTAAATAACACTGGTTCCAGCCACTGCAACAACATCGTGTGGGGGTAATCTGCAGGTCAATGCAGAGAGAAAGTTAGGGTCTACTTGGTTCCTTATTATGCAGAATTAAAGGTTAAGCTTGTCTCAATATTTGATGAGGCCAGGAGTAAGCGAGGCTACAAACAAGCAATGTTACTCCTGTGTTACAGGAGTAAAACACTGAGAGAGGAAACTGGGGGGGGAAAGGTTTTGGGTTTTTTTTTCGTCCCCTCCATCTGCCTTCTCTCTGTTGCTACCAATATCAGCTTTGTGTAGCCTACATGAGATTTGATAAACCACCTCTGTTTGCCTTGTTTGTGACTGGGAGAAATACTGAGGGAGAAGACCTGAAATGAGGAAAGAACTGACAAGCCTTGTAACACCACCAGGGCTCCCATATTGTATCAATGTGAAGACTGAAATGCCTGGGTTTGATGTTATCTTTTTTTATATTCATATGAGAAAAACAGAACCCAAACTAAAATGATTTACCATGGACTGGCAGCAGACAGGAAGAAGAGGTGTGGTGGCTAATCTCATTTCAGACAGAGATGCCCATCAGAGCAGTAGTGATAGCAATGGAATAACCCACTTGGCTGAGTAAGCCATTGCAGGCTTATATAATTATATATATATATATTTAAATATATATGTCATTATATAATAACTTGTGCAGGGTTAGGAGAGACCAATGAGGCCAAAGAGGTTGGATACACCAAACTCATCCAGGAGGAGAGTGACCTTACAAGGTGGGACAAAAAGCGCATTTGGGAAGTGGGATAGTGTTGGATGGGCTTCTGGGGTTAAGGAAGCAGAAGAGACCATCAGGCAGCAGATACATCGAGCCATCCAAAGGCAGTTGAGCTGAAGAAGTTAACATTTCCGTAACTATCAGAGGGACAAAGCATATGAACTTCAGAGGAGACAAAGAGAGGGGCTAAGTCTGCCGAAAGGACTTAGAAGAGACAGACGGTAGAAGGAAGGGGGAGTGACAAAAGGCCCAATAGAAGAAAGAACAAAGGAGAGTCTCAGATGTGCTGAAAGATGCAAGAGTGGAGAGTCATGAGAAATGCAGTAGACAAAATGGTAGGAAAATGGCAATATCTGATGGAAAAAAATCTTGTGACTAAAACATTTGGCTTAGATTCATTTAACCCTGTTAAATGAGATATTAAATGGTTGTCACGTAGCATACATTGAAGTAGTTGCATTTGTCATGTCTGCTAAGAAATTCTTTCTTGCAAGAGCAGGTTCCACCCTTTTCCCCCCTTTTTTTTTTTTTTTTTTTTCCCCCTTGGTGCTACTGACTCCCCTGAAAAAAAAAATATTGTTATCTGTGATGAGGAAAGAGACTAAGCCTGTAGTCCTTGCAACACTTATCTGCTTTGACATCCCCATGATGAGTAAGTTGTCCCTTTGACAGTTCTTATTAGTTGGGGCTACTTTTGAAGGCCACTTTTGAAGCTCCAGCTATGGAGCATCAAGCTGTTGCCCAGGGCAAGGTGCTGTAAATACGCAAAATTTGAGGTGTTGTATTCAACTCTTCGCTTTCTTAAAGGTGTCACTTCAAGGTGATGATTATGGTTTTTAAAAGGGGAATGTTTCTGAAAACTAGTTATTTTAGAGCTATTCTGTCATGTCAGCTAACCTTAGGAAAGAGAAGGCTGCTGTCTCCAGGACAGCTTGAAAGACTCTCTCATAAGCAGTCAGAACTTGTGCTCCTTGTCAAACACCAGAGCTGACACCTCCAAGGCATGCAGGAAGATAGATTTAATCATCTTCCTTTTCATTTGATCTTTGATTCTTTTTTGGTATTTATAATCCTGAAACACTCATGTGAGAAGCTCTGACAGGTCTGGAACAAAATTAGCAAATTCTGCATCCTCCAATTCTTATTCAAACAAACACCTGTTAAAGGAAAATAATTCTAGCTGTATGCCAATGTTCTCCGTTTGTTTCTCATGTTCAGTTTCAGGTAATCCAAGTAGATCTTTTCTTCCACCTGCTTCCAAACCTGATCTTTCTGCATTTTAGCATTTCCCGCATTTCCCACATTTCCCATTCTACAGTCATCTCCACCCTCCCCCCACTAAAAAAATGAAAACAAGAAACTTTGAGTAGAAATGAAATGGAAGAAAAAAACCCCAAACCCAAATGCTTTCGTTCTCTTGTTGGAATACTTTCTATTTCCTAAAGGCTCTCTGTATTTCCTTTGGCATGCAGGCTTTCAGGATTTCTTTTCCACTCAGTGTATTAACTTTGTTTTTTTGCATGTTATCATTATTTCTACCAGCATGTATAACACACATTTCCCACTTTATGATGGCAGTAAATATAAATGCAGAAATTATACACTCAGATGAATTAAGAGAAATAAACCCTAGCAGGTCCTGAACCAGCCAGTAATCATTCCTACATATCGTCTATTATAGCCCTGTGTACCCGCAGTACATTTCCACATCACACAGGTGGAAGTGTGAAGCTGAGGCTCATTTAACAGTATGAATTTTCCCAATGTATCACAATTACAGGAACACCTGTGCTTCATAACTTTCTGCTGATCCACTGTGAAAATTCACAGTGTGTTTAGTAACTGAACCATCAATATGCTTTGTCTCCTACAGTGTATGGATTGGGACGGCCGTTTTAGTTCCTCCTTTAAAAAAAAAAAAGCAAACACAAAAAACCCACAATGAAAAAAACCTCAAACCAACAGAAAATTTAGCTGATGCTTGTGTTGTGGGCTGTGCTCGCTCTTCCCCACCATGGCAGTTCTTTATCATGGAAAATCTTCAGGCTACCCTCACCAAAGCTTGGTAGACCCTAGTCTGGGAAGTGCGATACCTTTCTTTTTTGACTTCCTTTCACTGCCTAAGTAAGGCACCAAGACTAGTTCGTGTTCATGACTCATTGCTTTCTTGAATGCGTGTCAAATTCATGTCATGTAAGTCAGACACCTTTAACAGACACGCCACACGGCTCTGCTAGACTGTCCCACAGAGCTCCCCAGCCCTGTGCCAAGGGATCATCCTGGACCGTTCCTGGCATGGTTTGTGCCCACTCAGTGTGATTAACTTGGCTTGGTTAATTTCTACCAGCCTACCTAAGTTACCTCAACTGATAGGAAAAATTAATAAATGACAATGTGAGACAAGGCTACCATTTTATCCAGTCTACCAAGCAACATCATGGTATAACAGCATTTGAGGCACTGCTTGAGTAGGAAGGGTTTTGGTGAAAAGTTTTACATGGATCTCTACCCAATACAATTCCAGCTATTGCCCTTATTTCTACTTTATTCTGTTATATAAAAGATTGTAATTTGCTCTGTGTGTAGCACTGTTGACCAGAAGGCAGACTGAGGCTTGGGAGGTAGGTTTCTACCATGGCTATGACCCAGCACTAGAGGAAGGTGTCTTTGGTGATGCAGGGATGCTGCTGAATGCTTTGAACTTTGTGGTGACATGAAGACAAACATATGATAACATGCAGGCAATGGAAGGTATAACTAGAGTGGAAGCTGGCAATGATCAGTTAAAATTGTTATTTGAGGAGGTGAAGATGAAAAAGCTCCACTCGCTACTTTGAGTTCAGGAAGAGAATGGACTTTGTGACCCCCATTTAACTGATCTTTCCATCTTCTGGATATCAGTGTGACCCGAAGTCCTTGTCCTGCAGTTACCACATCAAGAGGTTGGTTGAAGATGGCTATGTCTCCTGTCTCACCAACATACCCGGGTTTCCCATCCATGGAAAACAGACTCTCTGGAGAAGAAAGAAGGTAAATTCTTATCTAGTTCTTGTCCCACGGTGGAGTTAGGATGTGCCTAGGAGACTGAAGTCTTGGACATGCTCTCAAGCCACCCAATTTAAAGATAACCTAGATTAATCTCATCAGCTTTGAATCAGAATTGGGCTCTTGTTTCTTCTCTAAAGTGCTACTCTTGAAACAACCCTTAGGTTTATGCACCACTTGAAAAGTTTGTGATATTGGGTAAAAAACCCTTTAAGGTTTATCACATTCTTATATTTTCATGGTCTTTTTGCATTGTTACTAGCCTTTGTGTTATACTTCCACTTTTCTTGCTGTCTCGTCATTTAGCCCGTTTGAAAATTCCCATGATGCATATGTTCTAATGAGCCAAACTGCTGCTTTTCCTGCCCTTGTCTCAGTGGGATGTCTACTATCACCAAGACTGTGGACTCCTGAGTTGTTTTCCTGGATCCTTTCTAGATAGTTCATGTATAGTTCTGTCCTTGAATGAACTTGGGGAGGTAGATGCCCCTATTTTCCCTTCTGCATGAGGTAGAATAATATGTCTGCTGTGTCACAGGTGTGTAGAGAGGTCTTCAAATTAACATGCTTTGAGGTCCTCAGATTAAATGCTGTATAAGTGAGAAATAGTTGAAAGTCATTT
Source organism: Falco biarmicus (assembly GCF_023638135.1). Lineage (NCBI taxonomy): Eukaryota > Metazoa > Chordata > Aves > Falconiformes > Falconidae > Falco > Falco biarmicus. The sequence goes on along the minus strand of NC_079295.1, from coordinate 39,728,801 downwards.
TAGCATCCCAGTGGGTCTGGCATTCTTTCCTGCTCCCAGGAAGAGATTTGCTGTCTGCAAATCTCATGTTTCCAGAATTAGGAGTGTCAGATGTGCATTCTTGGGGCCTTCTGACCCAGATTAACCCTGGAGAACAAAAATTTGATCATGTATTTGCAGTACCAGAACAAAAATACACCCGCCATGGTCTACCACTGGATATAGGAGGCTTTTCTGTAGCATAGTGAAGAGGGTGTGTTGAATGTATCTGTAAGATAAATACAGAGAGACTGTGTGCTACAAGGATAGATGCTGTGGTCAGCGTCAGGAAAAAGAATTGGAATTCAAGGTAAATTCACTGATCTCAAGACCATGGAGATTTGTGGGGGAAAAAAATATTTTATTTTTATTTTTTAAAAAAAATTCTTTCAAATTACAGTGGTACCAGTCGATAATGGGGAACCGTAGTAAGAAGGATATGTACCAGATATATAAAAGGCATTTTATGACATGACTGTCCACTTACTAAATGTGCAGTGGAAGAAGATGTGGAAGTCTAAAGATGAGGATGAGGAGGTATCCCATGTCTGAGCTGTGATAAGGTCTGCTGGGGCTAAAAGCCATAAAAAAAATGTTTGTCTTGCTTCTTGTCTGTGCTTGGACCAGTGGGTATACAAAACCCAAGGCAATGGCTGAAGGCAGATTGCAAAACCTGAAAAATAATTTCTGATGAGACGTTCAAGAGCAAATATAGTAACAAATGTGTCTCGTAGGTATACTTGTTGTGTTCTTGCCATCTGGAAATAATAATATGCATCTTCACAGGAGAGGTTTGAAGGTACAGCTTTTGTTGATTTCTTTCTTAGTGAGGGTGGAGTCGTTCCTGAGATGGGGGACTATGTCACTGCTGTGAAACATCTATTTCTGTAAATATGTTTGCAGTGCTAAATAATCGCAACTGGATTCCAGCAATAAATCACTGTTCTGATTTAATATTTGTGCTAAAACTCAGTTTGTAAAGTCTTGTAGTTGAAGCTGCAGCTTAACAGTCAGTCAGGATGGTGAACAGCTGATTTCAGCCGTGATTTAATTCATGTCAAAGGAAGCCAAACCCGAGCGTGATGTGGAAACCGGCTGCTGTTTGGACTGGTTGCTTGTTCATGAACGCACTCATGTTACTACATGTACAAAAAAAAGAAGGAAAGAAAGCAAAACAGGAGAACACTTAACGTTCCTAAAGTAGTTTCCTCAAATTTCTCTGCAAACAATGTAAAATAACAACCTAATAATTTTGTATCTTAATCATGTTCAGTAAAGAAGTCCTTTAGATAATTGGCACTGCCTCTGTACTAGGCCAAACTTTCTTTTAAGTTACAAATACTCACAAAAGGTTTACATTATAAGGAGCTGCTTTGGAGATGTGCAGATTTAGTTTGTAAGTACAAAGTGAACATGCAAATTGCCTTATCTTGTGGGATTCACAAACAACCATCATTCAGATTGATTTAATACATAGCTTTTTATCTTTAAAAGTGTTAATTAGAAAATAGGGACAGTTCTCTGAGCACTTAAGAGTAATAAATAGATCAAAACAGCATCCATGCTTCTGTGATGGAACTTCTGAAGACTTTATAAAGGGATTAATACAATTGTCAAAAAGACCACAGTATACATATTTAATAGTGCTACCAAGCTACAATTACATTTTTAGGACTCTATTTGCTAAGCTTTTAAACACTCATTATACAAAAAAAAAAAAAAAAAAGGGAGAGAGGGGAAAAAAAGGGATTTTCAGAACTTTACCACATAACTTGGGATTGCTGTGCCAGCAAGCACTGCTCCAGGTCCAGAGTGACACAGCTGTGTTCAAGACACCCTGATTTTCATTTGGCATCAGAAGTTGTTCAATTGTATGAAAAAAACCATTTGGTCTCTGTGTAGTTCGGTCCTCTGCTTTTCCTGTACTGCAGGGGGAGAGGGGCGATGCCGCCGTGCCTGCGCAGCGCTGCCCACCCTGCCCATGCGTGCCCGCTGTGGGCAGCCTGCCGGTGCTCCTGGTGGAGCGTATCCATGCTGCTGGTTGATACCCTTGTCCTAGCATACGAGTAAAAGCTCACTCTTTCTAAGACTTAGAGATCTGTGTGTATTTAGTTACATCAAGAGTGTTCACATAACTAATATTTTCCTTTAATTCCAATGTTTGTTCTGTGCATTTATTTCTATATCTTCCTATCATTGCCCAACATGTTCACACTGAATAAGATTGAAACCATCAACTCTAATCAGTTGCAAACTCATTATTTGTCAAATAATAAAATGGGGGAAAGGCAGCTTGTCAAGCACACGATAAATAAAGCAGATCTTTTAAAAAGTGCTAGAAACAGGTAGAGTCTTGAAATGTACTCAGGAAGTGAATACTCTGAAGGACTAATTAATTTCAGCACACAAGGTCATCTGCTTCTGAGAGTCTCACCTAAAATATGGGCCTTGAGGGGCTTTCATGGATTCAGTGGGGCCAGACTTTCGCCCCATGAGAGAACACCTGTAATCACCCTTTTCCTACCGCGGTTTCCAAGTCATACCTATCAGTCCCATATTAAATGCGTTACAGCAATGAGATAAAATAAACATCTCTTGTCTCTCCAGCTGAAGTAATGGTTTGAATGTCCAGGATTTCTTTTTGCTGCTTAGTCCAATATACGTGCATGCAAGTACCCATGACCAGTGGTTTCATCAAGTTGCCATTATTTGCATGAACCACATAATAACGTGCTTATAAGAGCTACATGTTTATGTGGGCAACTTCAGAGAGGGGCAAGTCTTGTGATGCAGATGGAAGGAGAGTTTCTCCATCTCCTGCCTGTCCTTTTGCTGTCGAGGCACAGGAAGGCACCAGCTGCAGGAGCTGACATTGGTTGATGAACCCATCATTAGAGACTGCAAGGAAAAGGGCTGAGATTTGCCCGCAGTGATGATGAGAGAGGTGGTGCAAGCTCAGAAAAGAAGTCTACAGATTTTTGCCTACATTTGCTCAGCTCACTTTGCATCAGATGTGCATCCTTCTCTACAGCCTATTTGGTAAACCTGCATTGGTTCAAATTAAAACTAATAAAGTCTTACTAAGTGCTTATGTTGCTACTCTGCTTTAAAGCTTATAATTTACTAATACCACCTCAAGAAAATAGATGTGACTGTTTTATTTTAATGTACACATCTAGATATCTACAGTTTGAGGAGAAGCTGCAAATATATGCTGAGAGCAATTAGGAGCACAGTTTATTTCCCAGACTTTAAAGAGTATCTGCCATTTTTCATAGAAATCTGCATGTGTTTGAAGAATGTTGTTGCATTTAAAGCATGTATTATTTTATAAAGATGAAATATGTATTTAGTGTCTATTGCTCAGGAAGTGATAACAGTAATGTTGGTTAGCAGTTCTTGACTGAGCTTTGGAAATGTTTGGGGAAGGAGACTTCATAGCCTCTCTGGGCTGCCGTTCCAGGACTGCATCACCCTCTGCATGACAAAGTTTTTTCCTAATGTCTGACCTGAACCTCCCAAGTTACAATTTGTTGCCAGCGCCCCTTGTTCTGTTTGCTGCCTCTACACAGAAGAGTTTGCTCCGTCATCTTTGGAAGCAGTGGTTTGAGCTGCTATTGGACTATTTCCCCCTAGTGTCCTCTTCAATATATTGAACCAGGGCCAGCTTCCCCAAGATCTTCTTGTTGGTCATGTCCTCCAGGGATCTGAAGACTTTAGTCTTCTAGATCCTCTTTTATGTCCCTCTTGCCCTGGGGACACAGCCTGGGTGGCATGTACCAGAGTGGCCACACCATCCTGAGCAGAGGGGGACAATAAATGTCCCTCTATCTCCTGCCATGTTTGTTCCCATGTAGGTCACCATGTGGTTTGCCTGTGAGGTCCTCCTACAAACTGAGGAGGAAGGTGAGCAGGTAGAGTGGTATTTCTTCATTAACTTTGTAAATTTTCTGCGTCATTATGGCCCCGGGCGACCTGTAGTGGTTAAGTTCTTGTTGTGCTCGGTGCTGTACAAGCACAGAAGAAGAAGTCAGTTGCTGCTGTGAAGAGCTCAGTCTGCACATGTCACAGGAGGCAGCAGATGGTACAGGCTGACGAGATAGTATGAGAAGAAATGAGACAATATTTATAAACATGATAGACAGCAGTCTCAGTACACGAGTAGCTAAGACATTGTGAAGGTTCTTTGCAGGCACCACAGGGGAGGGGTTTTGCAGCTGAGCAGAGAAGTGGTTTTGCAGCTGCTTGCAGGAAGATGCTCCTAGATATGAGAGAGCATGGAAATGCTTGAGATAGAAAGAACAGAATTTTCATTCAACTTTGAGTAACAGAGGATATTCATCAAGCTGGAGCTTCATAAAGTTCTGATTGTGATTAGAGAATGGCTGGAGATGGCATAAGGTTGGGTTCAGTGACCCAGCAGGTCCCTCCTGGTCTCATTTCAGCGTTTTTCAAGGCTTTTTGTGGGTGTTTTTGAGAATATGGAGGAAAGGGAGCAGGAGAGAGAAAGCATCTTGGGGCTTTCTCATAGCTCCTTCTTCAGCATCAGCCGCAGGCCCTGGTCATGCAGTGTGGTAGCCACACTCCCTGCGCTTTCTGCCTGCCTCTACTGCAGCGGGGTCCAGCTTATCCGGGCAGCATCATTAGCACAATCTCTGTCTTGTCGACTGAATAAACACGGTGGTTCTTTGAGCTGTGCAAAAATGCAGTGTCTGTTGTATGGTGTTGTATGTGGCTGTGTTAAATGGGGTGGATTAACTTGTGGAAACTGCATCCTAATTCTGATGTAAATGTAAATGTGGATTGGGTATTATGTAGCTCTGCCTTTGAAGCTCTCTAACATTTATTTCAAAGTAATAATAGCCTCAATAATGTTCAAAGAGCTGTTTGGGTTGGATGTAAAATATATATTACATAAACTGGTTTGGTAGTCATCAGTATACCTAAATTTTTTCAACTGTTGTGTCTGGAGTTCATTTTCTTGAGCTTTCTTTATCTTAGCTCTTGATCATTATTTCTTTGCCAACCTGGAGCTTTGCTTTCTTCCAGATTTGTTGCCTCCATTCCTTCTACTGAAAAGGGACTGAGGTTTCTATCATAACAATTCTTTTTTTTTTTTTTTCCCTTCTGTGGAGGAAAAAAAAAAAAAAGGCAAAATGCAGATAATAACAGATAGAAGGAAAAAAAGAGTCTTTTTCAGTACGAGTTAGTTTTCCTGACTTAGCACATTAAGTTTCTATCACATCAATGTGGAATAAAGTGATCTAAGATGATGTATCAGAAGCTGAAATTGAGTCATGAAAATAGAAATGCTAGCGTGTAGTAGAGAACTTGCTATCTGCACATTCATAACATTAACCTTTGCAGCATAAATTCCAGCTTACATGAGGTCTGGTTTTAATAAGATGAATCAATTCCATCCCACTTCTAAGGGCAGAAGTTGCTTGTTCATATTACTAGTCAACAACTCAACACCATTTTTACTAACACTGCAGAAAGAGAGAAACCTAGTGTATTCTAATGAAAAGTGAACAATTGTTTGGAAACTTGATAATGTGCTATAATACATTAGCTGAAGAGTGGACAGAAGCTGTGTTAAGAGAATTGACCTTTACATGCAGTACCTTTTGAGAGATAGGGAGGAAGAAATACATCGCTAACTTAGTAGAACAAGAAACAGAACAGGAAAAGGTGGGATAGGAATTCTGACAAAAAGACAAGATTAAATTATTTTCGTTAAGTTTTCACATGAGAAACACCTACCTCTGGAACCATTTTATAACCAGAACATTAAGCAATTCTCCCATGATAGCTACTTCATATAACAGTGTTTTATTGCTTTGCATTTGTCTGAGAATCAGAATAACAGTAATGTTTCACAATTACATAATGCTTTTTTGCTTTTAATTTCACAATAAATAAAAGGTGGGTGAATATTATGGGACTCTCTACTGACTTCAGAGGGCTTTGAGTTTCCTATCACTCCTTTTCACAAATCTTTATTCCTTTGCCCTTGCCTTCAGAGGCTTTGTCCACCCTTAAAACAGTCAGAACAAATGACATCATAGCAAAGACCAGTGAATAACACTAAGTGATAGCTAAACTCATCAATAAACCTTTGTAAGATTCTTTTTCACTTAGGAAAACAAAATGGAAACTGGAAAATAGGTGATTTCAGAACTGGAGGTTTGTTTAATTGACATAGCTGCACACAACCGTTACCTATGCCTTGTTAACTTTTATATTTAATGCAGTTTATTTTATAGCATCATCTTATTTTCAGTTTCCAGCTTATCATGCCTTCTTGCATCGTTAGAAATGCATTTCCTGCATTGTTGCCATGGCTGGGGGAGGCTGGTGGTGTGGATGGCCAGGTGGTTTGCCCTAGGAATGGAGTGGTATGTTTGACCTTGGCTTGAACTTCCTTCCCTAACGCCATGTGTGGGGTCTTGCACTGCATTGCAGTACCCAGAGGTGGAGCAGAGGGAGAGGGCTCACGGGGACCAGCTGAGTCACAATGCAAGGGCCGAGAGCTGAGAGGTGATCAGAAGTAGCTCCACAAATGCGCTGGAGTAGCAGGATAGCTCTCTGCTCATTCTTAAGTCCACTGGGAATTGGAAGATGCAACTGGGACGTATCATTGCCTTGGTTAAGGGTTTAGCAATCTGTGGTTGGAAAAGTCAACATTCAGCCAAGCATTTCAATCACACAGTCAAGAAATAAATAGTCGGGAATGTTGATATCTGCTTTATTGTTACTAGCTTTCAGAGTTAATATCAAGAAAAATAAATATGCCATTTCACCCTACAATCTGCTAGGCCACCCTTTTTTTGCAAGATAATGAAAACAGCCCTCTTTCATATGTAGACCCCTAGCAGAGTCCACAGTTTAATGCTTTTAAGATAAGTGAAGTTTCTAATTTATAATCCTTCTGCAAACTTCTGCAGCAAATTCCAGGGTTATGGAATTGCAGAATTCACAGGGGCCCACACACTTTTAGGTCACTTAGTTCAGGAAGCATTTAAATCTCCACTGAGTGCGGGTAGCCATATCCAGTTACATTTCATGATGCCTCTGTGTCTGATTCTTGGTTCTGTGAGTTCTGGTGAATATGACATTTTAGGTCCACTCAAACCTGAAACTCAGAGAACGTGAACGCAAAAGCTGAAGAAATTGTGCAATCTTCCCTAAAGTGAAACTGCTGCTGAGCGCCTGTGGCCAAAACAGCCTTCTCCTTCCAGTTCATCAAGGACAACCTGTCTTCGTGCCATGCCAACATTTCTTGCTTTCCATCGCATCTCTTGGGTAAGCCCCATAAGCTGTGACCTTGTGACTAAATGCCTGCCAGATCTTCTTTCTGGCAAAAACAGATGCTACTCTTGGCATGTTCAAATGCCTGTTCAAATTTTAGGAACTCTTCTATGAGGTGTTCATTTTATTTTCCTTTAACAGCAGAGAAGCATTCCTTTAATAAGAACAAAGTCTATGGAATTACAAAATGTAACTGGAGACACTGGTGGGAATTAGCTGCTTTTGTAGCATGGGCTGTCGTTCTGCATGCATTCCTGATCTGTGATATTGTCTTTTAAAATATAAATGTCATCATTCATGTCACCAGGAATTACTTCATGGTACTTAAAAATACAATTGGAAATTAAAGTCGGTATATCTGTAAAGCTCTGCATTTGCACTAGCCTTTTGGATACCAGCTTCTGTCTGCAAGGTCTGGAAGTGTTAAGGGCCAAATCTTTATATATGCATTTAGACTGCTTAATATTGTACATAGAAAATTAGTGGGATTTTCAAAAGGGTAAATGCACGTGTAATATTCTGGACCTTAGAGGTGTTTTAAAGTAGTTTATGGGGTTCTTGGATAGTTTACAATACCAGGCAAAGCTTGTTAGCCTCTGCCCATAACAGACTGTTTGGATTTACCTTATTTGTTTCCTGGCAATGAGAGATTTGAAAATCACACTTGGTGCCTTTCTGGCACCTAAATGTACTGAAAAATATGGCCCCGATTTCTTAAAATTTTACTTGGGAGCTGGCAGCAAGTGGCTTTTATAACAGATACTTTTGAGTGTATGTAAATACACCTCTAACCCCTGCCTTGCACCTGGCTAATCTGGTATTTGGGGGTGAACAGAAGATCACCAACCCACTTCTGTGAAACAGGATCAGTGGGCAGCCAGCACCAGGGTATTTACAACATGATTTATGATAAAGAATCCCTGGATGGGCAGGTCAGGGTTGAAAGAGGGATGATTGTCCCATGTCCAGATACAGGTGCTTGCAGGTGAAAGGTTTTTATCCCCGTATCACCACAGAGATTCTCTATACAGAGTTTTTAATCATGATGCATGGACAACTTCTTTTTTACATCTGGAGATGTAAAAATTAGATTTGTCTTTCTGGAACACAATCTATACAATGTATAACTGGTACAAAGTTCACCCTGTGTCAAAGTAGCAATTTCCTAGACTGTACATTTTTTATTTTGCTTCTAGGTGGGTGTTTAAAGAACAGAGGCAGTTGCTGAGGAATGTTATGACTTTAGTGCAGGCCAGCAATGGACATGCCTTTGGTATTAATATTATTTAACATAATGTAATCGCATTAATGCTGGCTAAGTGTATTCCTGTTGTAAACTTGTATTGATTGTTAGTAGTAAAGCTGCAGCCTTTTAACACCAACTGTTGATTCATTGTCTGTGGAAGCTAGGAGTCTTAAGGGCAAGGGTAATTTATACTTGTCAAATCACTTAGAGAAAATTCCAAGTAGATGAAATTTGCATATTCAGAAATATAGAGGGTAATTAGGGATAGGCTAAATATTTGCCCATTTCTCTGTTTTAAATCACAAAATTGGAATGAACTGGTTGGCTTAAGATTTTCTGATTGGAAGCAAATTATAAATAGAAACCTAGTCCCCCTCAAGTCACGGTAAAATATTTTATGGTCTCATAACATTTCAAGTTTGAGGAGGAAAAAGAAACCCGCAAACACAAACCCCCCCTAACCCTAAGTCTCATACTGCTTCACAACCTCGCAAAAGGTTCCCCAGCTGTGTTTCTAAGTCAATAAAGGGAAAGTTGCTTATGAAGTATTCCGATCGAATTTAGTAGAATGAAACCTATAGGATTCTATTGATATTAATGAGATTCTTCTACACTAAAATTATGCAGGGATCTTACAGTATAAAAGTTAACCAAGTTCTCTCTCTTCAGTTTGGTAACAGCCTACAGAGCTTTGAAACAGAGATACAGTTCTCTCTTCTTAAACCTCTGGGATGAGGAGAAAGCATGGAGAAGGCCTGTGTTTGTTAATTTAACAGGTTTATTTTTTATAAGGGCTTAGAAAAAAATAAATAACAAAATATGCATATAAGGTCAGTGAATAAGAATGGGGACAAGAAACTTTATTTAAGCACACATATCCAACCTTTTAATTTTGTTTTTTTAGACTTGAATGGTTTGTTGATCAAACCCCTAAATATTCACCCAGATGCTTGAGAACCTAGCTCTACGTACCTGTGTTGCCTCACTGAAATGATTTGAAAGTGTAGTTTATCAATGTGCTGACATGGGTTTTGTGGTCTGTAAGATTTTCCAGTAAAAAGAGTGGCTGAAAAAAGCAAAATTGCTCTAATATCATTGTGTTGCATGCTATGGTGCTGTTGTTTCTCTCACCCTTATCTGGCTTTATTCGGAATGACTCCTGTAAGATTCACCTTTGAATGTGTAGAATCATGGTTTATTTTTTTCTTTGTCTGGTTTCATTAATTTGTGGATTAGCTGAGGAGAAGAAGCAATTGCACTCGTACCCCCTTCAAGTGACATTTGGTTCCTTCTATTTTTCTTCATTTCCCTAATATTTGCTGTTCTTTATACATTCCTTCTCTTGCCTTTTCTTTTCTCATTTCTCAGCCTCCTCTTTTCTCCCAGGACTACATTCTGACACCCTTAAGCAGTGAATTGGTCTTTGCTTACTGTAGTACTCACATCAATCTTGTGGTTGTGGCTCTGGCCCTTATTCCTCATTCCAGAATAGTTTCCCTTCCTCCCCCACCTCTTCTCTCTTATCTGTCTTTTAGGAGAATAATGTCTTTCAAAACTTCAGTGAGTGGGAATAGCAGTGTCTGTGAATACTTATTTGCTGTATAAATATGTCAAAGCTTTTTCTTCATAGTGGCCACCCACGTTGCTGCATGTTCTTAGAACATCTCATGTTATTTTTGCATACAATGAGACCTCATGTGTTTTGCTAATTTTGTTGAGTAAAGATATGCTCAGGTTGCTGACATTTTCATCTGCATTTGGTAAAAATGAAAAAGAAAAATCAAGTGGTCTCCTATGGCACCTAAAAGTAGGAGAGCGTTTCACTTTTTGAATGTCGTGCTAATTTTTCTTGCCCAAATTGTGCAGATCTGTGCAACCCTTGTGTTGGCTACTCTTTGCGTTAAGGATGGAAGATGTTTATTCCCTGTAGCAGCTCTGGGCTGCCATATATTTTGAATGAACATCTGAGAGGTCATAATGAGAGGTTGTCCAGAAGACAACCTTGCTGATGGACTGCACTTCCCACTTTGGGACATGGTTTTCTTAGCTCTCCACTTGTGTAATTTTTCCATGTGGTGTAAATGTTTTGAAGTGAGACTGAGACATCTGCCAGTAACTATCTTCCTTAGCCTTACTCCGCAGAAGTGCATAGGCACAAACTCCTCTTTAAGCACGTGAGGACTGGTAAATTCAGTGGGACTACTCATATGCTTAAAATTAAGCTCTCTCTACTTAAAGACTACAGTGATGCCTTACATCTGGCTTTTAGCCAGCATCCTGAATATTGGTCATTGATCCTACTGCTGGAACCTAGCCACAAAAATCGTTCCAGTTTGGTTTTTGTGTGTGTTTGTGGTTTGTTTTTTTGTTTGTTTTTTTTTGGTTTTTTTTGTTTGTTTTTTTTCTTTTTTTTTAATGGATTTGCTACAAAGACACTGGGAAACCCATTTAAAATAACATTCAGTCATTTGACACTTTGGTGTCTGCTTTGAGCTAATGAACTCTTACGTTTAATTCAGTCTTGTTAGGACACAGTCCCTCCTGAAACCTGAAGTTTAATAGAGAGATGAAGCAATTTTATTGGTGTAACAGTGAGCAGGAAGTTATCATCAATCTCATCTTTTTCAAGCATAACTTACAAGGTCTTTCTAATCTGATCAGCTTTCTTGAACACAGTATGTTGATGACTTGCTTCAAGTCATCCATGTGGAGATATTATACCTACTACATATGATAAAACAATCTAAGGCAGATCAACTGCTTATAATCTAATTAGTTTGGTCTTTTTTTTTACAGTTATGCCCTGAGTACAGCTGTGCAAAATTCACATAATTTGTTTCACAGAATTTTACACATTTTTCTTTTTGTTCTGTTTAGCTTTATAACTCCAAGATTTCAGCTTTATTTGCAGCTTCAGTGAAATTGCTAGTCCCACCTCTGAAGCATATGAAATCAGATCTATTTTTTTTCTAAGTCTGAACTATTTTCAGCAAGTAAATGAATCCATTTAAACTCAAAACTTAAAGTTAATTCTTTGCTACAAGTTTTCATGAGAAAATGCCAAGCGGTTCCAGTTTCATTCCAGATGTTACAGGTGCTTTCAGATTAAAAATGGTGGGATCAGAGTTTTTACATGAACTGTCATGAGTTCAGTAATATCAGTACAATACAGATTAAGAGACTTTTCTTGATTCAAATATTCCAGCCTCTGTTTAGTTCATCTTTGGCACATCAGAGCAAAAGTAGGTTGTGTCCTTTTTTTTTTTTTTCCCCTTTGGATTTAGGGATTTGAAAACATTAAAAATACAAATATATAATTCATCATTATTTTTACTTGCATAGCTCTTAGTACAAAAGCCTATTGATGCATGACCATTTCTTCAGCTTGAAATGTGCAGAATACCTGTGGTGGATTCTCAGGCAGACACTCAGCTTCCTGCTGTGGATGTCAGTGGTAATATATTTTGGATAAATTAAAATATACCTTTTACAAAGAAATTCCTTCTTGGAGGACTCCAAATGCACAAACCCTTCTCAGCTGCTTTTGGGTTTCCACAAACAAGTGGGTCCACAACAGAGAAGTACCAAATTCTATCTGGTTGCACACAGGACAAGGTTGAAGAGCACTCTTGCTTCATTTCTGTCAGGAGCTAAATCTAATTCACTTCAGTTGATTGGTTTAGTTTTTACATTGATGGAAATAGACAACATTATTAATTTTTAGTAAATCACTTTAACTGTAAATGAAAGACTGGAAGATAGGGCCTGATTTTCTTTCTAGAGTACATGAAGGATGGATTTGTTCATCATGTTTCCATATATCTTTGGCAGGAAATACGTTGGCTAAATTTAAAGGGTAATAAGAGGGTTGTAGCAGATAAATTGTTTCACTTAGATTTGAGATATAAAAGTGGGTATTTTACAATCCGTGTATTTATGTCTGATGCTTGAATAACATAGCTTGTATTACTCTTGCCATTCCTTGAAGTGAATGCTTTGAAAATAATATGTTGGCAAAGAGTTTCCCTTTTTTCCCCCCCTTTCCTTTTCACCTTGTACTCCCTGTACTCTGTAGCTGTTTAATATGTAACAAGTAGAACTAGGGTATTGCCAAGACTTGCATAAGCAATGTCTTTTGCTTCTGGTTTAATTTCTTAGGAAAGTGGGAACTAATTTTTAAAATAGCTAATACAGTCAGGGGATGTGTACTATTGGATGACACAGTATTAAGAGATTTGAGGCCCCCAAATTACAATGACTTTACTATTTTTTAATGTATTAGTACTGGTGGTAGATTGCATTAACATTGTCAATATAATTTACCCAAGATTTGTCAAACCTTTGCTTTAGCAAACATTACATTAACAATACATTCAAGCCAGTCGTTACTGCAGTGTACTGATTTGGTTTCTGGAGCTTACCTGGCCTGCTGGAAGGACTCTGCTTTTTCTCTTTTCCATGGCCTTAGCTATGTTAACAGTTTCATGGTGATTCCTAATCCAACAGCAGGTTGAGCAAGTCCCCACTTGTTCATTTATTCAAGTTTTATATCCTGGTAATTTGTTGAAAGCTTGTGGTGAAGTTGTACATAACCTTTAATTCCGCTATTGCTAGCACTTTTAAACACCAGTAAAGGATTCTGAAATTTTCAGTAGGATGCATACTCCTAATAGGGAAACTTAATTATTACCCCAGTACTTCAGAGCTCTTGTTGGCATCCGAGTTACACACACTTCATATGTACAGTGTAACCTTCAACTCTCAGTCAACAGGCTATGGTGTACTTCACAGGCTAGAAAGAGCAGGGGTTTTGGATATTATTAGCATTATTAAGGCTGCAAGGACATACCTAAGAAAATCTTTATATGCTAATCTTGCTTTTCTCCCTCTCTTTCCCTTTTGCCCCTTCTCTGTGTTTCAACTGCCTGTTTTATTCATGTTGTTGAATCACATCAGGGTAAATTAATCATGTTGCTTTTAGTTTAAATAATAAAGGGCATCTACTTATCCTCTCCTAGTACATTTGGTAGTGGACTAATTTAAATCCTGTGGCTACATTCAGTAAGGAATTTAATTTTCCAGATTGAGGTTGGGGGGGTGTGTGTATGAGAATTTAATTCCAGAAGTTTTGGGATGCCTGGATCAGGACACAGCTGACTAATGGAAAGGTATCTGCTGCACAACACACTCCATGTGTCAGTGTATAATGCTGTGAGGTTTGTTCTGCCTACTCAGTATTGGCGAACATTTTTATAGTTATAGGGAAGACTTTCCAGCATGCATGGGTCCCTGTTTGAAATGGGTAGGCTCAGGCTTCAGGTTTGTGTATCTGACCCTTTTTCAAATTGCAGATGCTTTCTGTTTCATTTTGCAAGTGACTGCTCCAAATTTGTTTGAAATTTGGTACTGCCATAGATCAGGGTGGGCCAAGGCTGGAATAACATTCAGCAATTGAAAAATTGCAAACTAATGGAGAGTTTTTTTGAAAAAAAGAATTATAAATATGCAGGCAGCCGGTGGG